>NW_007253569.1:842-51851 GCF_000164805.1 Carlito syrichta | reverse complement strand
CCTCTCGGGCGCCTCCTCCTCCTCCCTGCCTTCCTCCCCATCCTCTTCGTCGCCGAACGAGGTGATGGCGCTGAAGGATGTGCGGGAGGTGAAGGAGGAGAACACACTGAATGAGAAGCTTTTCTTGCTGGCGTGCGACAAGGGTGAGAGCTAGGCCCCTTCCTCCGCCTCCGGACGCCCCTGCCCTCCCCTCCCTCGTCCTCTCCCCTGCCCTGCCCCAGCTGCCTCCGGGCGCTCCCTCTTCCCCCGGCGCCGAGCGTCTTCCCGCCGCGCCGGCCGCCTGGCTCGGGCATCCCCGCATCGCCTCTGCCCGGCGAGTGAAGCGGGGGGCGCACCCTCCGAGCGCGGCACCGGGGTGGGGGGCGGCTCCGGCCCGGGCCTCCCTTCGTGGGGTCCGGTGTTGAGGTAGCGCCGTGGGAGCCCCCGACCCCAGAGTTTTAGCCCTTCTGTGCTGCTGACCCCGTGAAAGACCTGGTCTATCTCTCCGGGTCTTGGTTTACCTCGGGGAGCCGAGGCTAGTTTCGGACCTTGCAGTCCGAAAATTCCATGACCTTGCCTTAAGATTCCTCGTATTGAGGGCTCTCACCTGGTTTTTGTTTTTCTTAAAAACAGCATCAAAGCTTCTGTGTTATTTCGCTTCAGCTGCCCAGTGCCTTGGCCAGGGACTGTGGACTGGCAATAGGTGTCTGAATATCCTAGGCGATTGAAATAAGGACAGGGCTGGAGAAATTCTGCCTTAGTTCCCAAAACTTTGTCCAGATTTACGGAATATCCTTGATAGTTCGTGCTTTTTCTTGAAGAGAAAGGTTTGTTGCCTCGATCCTTCTTTAGAAGATAAAGATAGTGAAAAATCATTCCAGGAATTACGGGGCAAAAATATGTGGAATATATTTAGTGGGTTTTAAGTCTAGAAATTGATCATTTTTATGGTCATATTGACTCATTTCACGTAAGTGTGCTTTCTAGTGATGCATATAATAAACGGAATAGGAAATTGTCCTAAGACTGTTTTTATTTCCTACATGAAAAAAATACTAAAATTTTATATTTCTAAATGTATGCAGCTTGCTGTACAATGGCCATATTCACGTGGGAAAACTGTTACAACCATGCAAACTTCCAAAACATAAACTTCCAAAGAGCAGTTTACACTGTGGAAAGATGAACTACAGAGGATTTTTTGTTTGGATGTGTGTGTTAATAAATGACAGCCCCCCGAACCTCTCTTATTGCTTTTGGAATAGGATTTTATTTACACAACTTTTTGAAAATACATTGACGTGTAAACAGAGTCTACCTATGTCTGTTGTCAAACCACTTTTATGTTCTTATGTAATAATATTAGATATTATGAAAGCATTAGCTAAAGTTCGCCTTGGACACTACTTTGTGTAGTTCTGGAAATATAAAGAAACATAGCATATATATGTATAACACCTCAAAAATATGGTGTATAGACTATGTAAAACTATTTAGTATTGCTAGAGTAGCTTACCTGAGTTCTCTTTCCTCAAAAATCCTCTGTATGGGGAAGAGGGAAAGATTGTGTTTTACTAGAGTGAGAAAGTGGTTGCTATATCTCCTTTGGCTCACTGTGCTATGGTTATTTTATAGCAAACAGTATGTTAGGAAAGGAAAGTTGATACTTCTGTCAAACTGAGGACAAAGAAATAAAATGGAATATCGTTGAATAGGTACTTATATGGTGTGTGTATTTAGGATTATTGGATGACATATCTCAAGCAAAAGAGAGTTTTAATTTACAACAATTTAAAGCCTATCCAGCAGTACTAGTTGAAACACCTTGATATTCTTTGTCATTTTCACATTTTATAACACCGTTAAGATCCTTGGAAGCCGGGCTCGGTGGCTCAGCCTGTAATCCCGCGCCTTTGGGAGGCTGAGGTGAGTGAATTGCCTAGGCCTGTGGTTCGAGACCCGCCTGGGCAGGCGAGACCTCATCTCTACAATAAATCAATAACTCAAAAAATTCACCGGGAGTGGTAGTGCGCGCCTGTAGTTCCACCTACTGGAAGGCTGAGGCGGAAGGATCGCCGGAGCCCAGCAGGTCGAGGCTGCGGTGGCCGGGAGTGGCCACTGCACTCCAGTCTGGGTGACAGAGTGAGACTCCAACTCAAAATAAATAAATAAATAAAAATAAAAATAAATCCTTGGAGATGGCAGGCATGGTGGCTGAAGGCTGTAATCCCAGCATTTTGGGAGGCCGAGGCAAGTGGATTGCCCACGCCCTTGGGTTTGAGACCAACCTGGGCAACTTGGTGAGATGTCGTCTCTACAATATATCAAAAAGTTGGCTGGGCTTGGTAGGGCGTGCCTGTATTTCCATATACTTGGAAGGCTGAGGCGGAAGGATCACCTGAGCCCAGCAGGTCAACGCTAGGGTGGCCATGAGCGTGCCACTGCACTCCAGCCTGGGCGACAGAGTGAGACTCCAACTCAAAAAAAAAAAAAAGATCTTTGGAGAGTTTTGGCTTTTGGGGGTGGGGTGGAAACTAAATATCATGTTTTCTCTATTTATAAATTAAACATTTAAAAAGTGAGTGAGATAAATAGGTTTTTTTCTGCTTCAGGCATATTAAAACAAGTTCTTGAGTTAGAATTGGGAAAATGGCATAGTTCTTACACATACTTATGGAGTACATTTAAAAATTTGAGTTATAGGAATATTATTTGTTTACATGTTTGTATTCACCTTTTTTAGTGTTACCCAAACAAAATCTAACAGGGAAAACTTTTCCTGAATTACCGGTAGCTCACACTATTACATTGGTGCCTTCATCGGACCAAATGGCAAATATTTACTAAAGCAGCTATTGGAGTAGAGTGCTCATACTTTTCATGGATGATTTCATTTAATCCTCCCAACCCATGAGCCATACCTGTTGTTATCCTCATTTTATTTTTAATTAATTAATTATTTTAAGGGACAGGGTCTTGCTCTGTTGCCTAGGCTAGAGTCACATAGCTCACTGTAGCTTCAATTCCTGGGCTCAAGCAATCCTTCCACCTCAATCTTCAGAGTAGCTAGGACTACAGGTGCCCGCAACCACACCTAATTATTATTATTATTTTTTAATGTTTGTAGAGATGTGGTTTTACTATGTTGTCCAGGATGGTCTTGAACGCCAAATGATCCTCTCACCCTGGCCTCCCAAAGAGCTGGGATTACAAATGTGAGCCACTGTACCCAGCCCTCATTTTATAGATAAGAAAAATGAGGCTTAGCGAAATTTTAAAATTATTTGCACAAGGTTACATTGGTAAGAAAGTAGTAGAATTGGGATCTATCTTGAGCCTGCACTTGTAACCACTATGTTATATCTGTCTGTAGTTGAATGAATGAAAAACATTTGTGTAGAAAAGGCACATCCACATTTGGACTTACTAATTAAAATCACATATGCTATATATGAGTGTTTTATAAGCCTTGATATCTGTGTATTACATTTGTCCAATAAAGATAAAAAGCAAGCATGGTACTTCAGTAGTACCAGAGCAAATCAACTCTATGGTGTTCTAAAACATCTCATTCTTTTTATTTAGCATTCTTATTCTGCATGTGAAAAATGTTCATAACATATTCTATTTAGGAAAAATTTAGGAATCCCTAAAGCAAAAGTTGTGGAGACAAGATTGTTTTGTGTACGTTAGTGGATGGATTGTCCCTTGAAAGATGTACACAGGTTAAAGAGCAAACAAAACATGTAAGAAAAAAGGAAAAGATTTTATAGTTTGTCATAGCTCCCCTTTATGTAAACGAGTTCAATAGATTTTGGCAACTAGTGATCCAGGTATCTGCCACTTAGTAATGGCTCTCACTGATCTACAAAGTGGGTCATGATCATATCAAAGGCAACACTAAATCCTTTCTTTGTATAAACTTTAGAAAAAGTAAATTGAAAGTTCCTGTGCCAATGAAATAAAGTTAAGTCTGTCCCCCACGAAAGAAATTCTCAGAAAGCATATTCATGTTCTTTTTAAACATAGAACTCTAAAATTCAAAGGTAAAGATTAATTAAAACAAGAACTGACTATAAATATGTTGTTTTATGAAATATTAAGTAGTGATTCTTGCCACCCCTGTCGTTTTCCTCTCTCGCTGAAAGTTAGTATGATAATGGACCTCTTTTTTTTGTGGAAATCTATGGTATCACTCAGGCCTGCTGACCAGAGAAAGGGTAAATAAGTTTGTTTAGAAAGCACCTAAACTCCGTATAGCTTGTGATAACTGTTCCCTTTTAAAATAACTTGAGTTAGCTTTTAGTATATATTGGCAAATGTAAACCTGCATAAACACTTTAATTTGCTGATGATCAGGAATGTTCTTGTGCAGAAAAAGGAAGTTTGAAAGGATTCAGTCCCTGCCAACCCTCCATGGAAAGTATTTTAGGAAATTTGATTTGCAGTTAATGATTCAGGAGTCTCTTCTTGAAATTTCACCACGGGTTTAGGAGAAGGATGGAGAGAGCAGAATTTCACACTTTGGGACTCAACCTAATCTCAGTGGCTTGTGTCGCCTTTGCGATAAGATTTGCTGTATTGTAAGGCTAATTTTTTATTTATTGTAGTGGCGAGGTCTCACCAAGTTGCCCGGGTGGGTCTTGAACCCACGGGTTCAGGCATTCTGGCTCTCCTCAGCCTCCCAAAGTGCTGGGATTATAGGCTGAGCCACAGAGCCTGGCTATAGGCCACATTCTACAAACATTTCACAACTTGTCATATTCATAGCACTTAAGTGCTTAAGCTTTTCAAATAACCAATGTTTTAGAGTGCACTAGTTGAGAAATGTTGCTGTAGGGAATGGCTCATTGTTATTTTAACAACAACAACAACAAGACTCAAGTTGCCAAAATCTTGGTGGCCAATTCATCTATACCAGACTAGTCACTGAGCAGCTAGCTGCCAGATATTTCTATAATACTGGCATTTCTTTATAGTGATCTTGCAATTGTGTTTCTTTATATTATGTTTACTTTACTGGTCTTTTTCATGTCATCATCAAAATATACTTATTAAGTTCTTAGTTGTGTTAAGACACTGGAAAAGTACTATATCAAGAAATTATTGACTATATCTACGTAATGGAGATGCTCCCTTGTGCTCTAGTGAGGAGCAGTAAGGAAACAAAGCTATGTTTAGGTAGAATCTATCTGTCTGAAGTGGGAAAAGCAAATGCCACTTTAACTTAAATGGCCTATGTGATTTGGAAGATGGGCTATTCCAAGTATAGAGTCAATCTTTTATCTGGGCAGTTTTGAAAAAATGTAACCCGAACCAAATTTTTATACCTTGTATATCACAAACTTGGAAGGAAGTGCGTTAAAAGAATAAATTTGTAGGATATTGCTGTAACTGAAAAATAGTTCCTCTTCTGTCTTGCTGCCAGTGCTATAACCTTCTTCATTATCTAACTCCATCAAATTTAATGATACTGAGAAGTTTAAGATCTAGGATTAGTAATTTGAAAGGTAAGCAGAAGTTCAAAAGTTATCACTAAGAGGTGGTAAATAATAGCTTTAAGGAACCTAAGTGAATTATTAGGACTAAGGAATTCCAGCACCAGTTAAATATAATTTAGGGATTCAGTAGAATTTCTTTGGATGCCAAAACTTTGTGATCTGTAAAGTGGCGACTGGCACTTATATATAGCTTCTGTTAAGTTTTAAAAATAACTCATGTTTATTTTCTGGTCATATTTGTTCTATCACTAGTTCTTTTATTTTTCTTTTTCAAGTTTAACTTATATTGACCAATGTGCTTTTCCAATTTTATCAATATATATAAATCAAATGTATGTGAGATTAAATTTAAGCAACACAATAAATTCTTTATGAAACTGTGTTGCTATACATACCTGATATAAACTAAAAATTTTAGACAACTGGTAACATCATTGTGAATCAGCTGTCAATTTATACCAGACTCTATCTACAAAACAAACTGCTTCTGACTGTCCTTCTAATAGTCAAATTCAAGAATATGCTGTTTATGATTTTTGTCAACAGATTTACTATAAAGTATCAGCATTATCTTTTATGCTATACTATATTTTTTCCTGCAGCAGTGTGAATCTTTGCTCTTTTGTTAAATGATATTCATTATCATGGATAGTCCTCATTAAGGTTTATAAACAACTAAGAAGTTATGGTAATAATTATCTTTTTTCAAAAATATTCTAAGTAGTATGAATAGTTTGGCATATCATATTTTTGAATATCTTCAATTTTGAAGGTTTCATTCCTGATATATGATTATAAATACATTGGGGTCTGTAATATTGGGTTTTGCACATTTGATAAAACTACATTTTAAATCATTTTCACTGTAAAAGTCTCCATGTATTTTTTTTTCTTTTTAGAATTTGTTTCAAACTAATTTGAAGTTTACTGTAGAGTTAACATTTGTACCAGCATTTTCCTTATTTATATTTCCTGATCCAGTAATTGAATTTGATCATGTCTTTTTACACCATCATTTTTTATCTTAATAAAATTTTGTTTTTAGCATCATTGGTAATATTTCAGTTAGAATGTTGCAATTGCCACACTCAAAGTTTGTTACAGAAACTTGATTTGAAAAGCATTACAAATTTTTTGACAGATAAAATGCTCCTGCACTTCACAATTAATTTTGTACTTGGTTAATATAAAATGAAGGTGATCAACATTAATATTACCATTTTAATGATGGTGAAATTTACCATTCTGTGCCAGAAAATCAAATGAAATGTCAGTGAGGGAGAGGCAGAAGTGTGACAGAGAATCATGAAAATTGTAAGTGTAATATGATTTGAATTTTTAAAAGATCACACTGGCTGCAGGGTGCAGGGTTCATTGAAAGGGTGGGGCTAGGGGAGGAGTGAGCAAACTATGGCCCACAGACCAAATCTACCTATTTTTGTGAGGCCTTGGAGTCATACTGGTTTACATTACATTTTATATTTCTAATGGCTAAAAGAAAACAAAAAGAATAACATGTCATAACACATGAAAAGTCTATAAAATTCAAATTTCAGTGTCCATAACAAAGTTTTCTTGGAATACATCATTTGTTTACATATGTATGGTCTACGGCTACCCTTGTGCTGAAAGGGCTGAGTTGAGTAGTTCTAAAATGGCATGGCCCATAAAGCCTAAAACATTTACTGTCTAGCCCTTTTTCAAAACAAGTTTGTTGACCCATGTGTTAGAGTTGAATAGGAAAAAGAATCCAGTGTGGTCTGAATTCAACATCAGTTTGTACAGAGGTGACTGGGTGTTTTAAAGAGAGATTGAAGGAATAAGGAAGGGGGTCAGTGGGGCTCAGTAGAGTCAGGAAAGGGAAAAATTACAAAACTCAAGAAGTGGGGAGTTGGTGGAGGTGAAATCCCCTGGGTTTGCTGACACTTAGGGAAGTTAGGCTGCTACCCTCCACAGAGGCTGGGAGATAGGGGCCCTGTCTTCAGGTGTTGGCTGGATCAAACAGTAAGTTCTTTTGTCAGCTTTGTTTTTTAAGGCAGGCACTTTAAGAGGGGCTAGGGTCTCCTAGGGATGTGGCCTTGAGCTGCAGGAAACTATGTTCGTGTTTTGTTCGTCTTTATAGGCTAAGGTTGAGACTTCGTGAAAAAGGGAGCTCAGAAGAGCCTGACTAGTAGTTGGTCAAGGAGAGAATCTTTGTCAGCAGCTATATTAGTTAAGAGACTGTTGTGCAGTCTAGGAGAGAATGGTAGCTTGGACTGGGGGGTAGCAATATACATGGAGACAAGTAAATGAGTATGGGAAGTATTTTGGAAAGAGGGAGGAGAAGACTTGGTATGGAATTAGTATATTCCCTGTGGAATTGATTGAAAAAGGTTTGTTTTTCCTTCACTGACAACCATCTAGCCAAAAAGGTAAACAGATTATGTTGCACTTACTTTCTGTGTGTTACAGTTTAAAAGACAAAAGGTGTATGTAACTCTTGAAAGCAACTTCGGTATAAAATGAAAGGTATTTATATAATTTGGCATACGCAGGCATTTTGAAGTATAATCCTTGCTCTAAACTAGCTTCTTGTTATCTATTTTAAGTTTCCTAACCTCTTTTTAATTATATATTCATCCTAAAAATTAAGACAGTTCTGGTCTTTCTGGATGCAGTACATTGTTTTAAATGAATTGCAAATATAAATTTCTGTGGAATGCTTAGCAACCACTCTAGGTTTCCTATAGACTTTGTGACTGTAGCGTGTGATTTTTCATTTGCATGAGTGTGTTAGCTGTGGCAGGGTGGAACTTTCTATTTTTGGGTATGAAAAGTATTTATTTGGTTTTGATTTTTAAAGTTTTTTTCTTTTTTTTGTATAGTTTCCTGACTGCAATAGAAATAGTATTTGAAACTTTAAAACTGGAATATATGATATTTGTGATACAGTTCTTAAACAGTGATCTAAACCTTTAATGTGTAGCAATTATTTTTGTCTATTTACTATACCTGAAGTGTATAAAATTTTGTAAGAATTTATTTATATAGCTTTTTATACTTTTCTGTCTTATGGTTGACTAAAAAATTTGGAAAACTTCTGCTTCAAATCACCTAGATATGATAGCTAGAATATAATAAACATCCATTTAAATAAACAGTTATGCTTTCAAGAAAATAGGGAAATGCCCAGGATACAGAAATTAAGACTGAAAAACAGAGGAGTGTGCTAGCTGACACTATGGCTGCTCCATGGGTGGGGATGTGTCCAGGACACTGCAGGGATTTGAGTCTCAATGCCCATATGGGAACAGGTTATGAGGCCTTGAGTATGCACAAAGCAGGGAGTTGGAATCAACATCTAAGCATAATACCAAGATCCTTAAAGGATTCTTCCTTTAGCAATGGGGTAGATTAGAAGAGCTCAACCACCAGCACATGGAGACTTATAAGAAGCTTATTTGTCTTGATCTGGGTTCTGATGGGGTAAAAATAAGATTCCCCTAAGACTATATTATGGTCCTGCCCCTTGTTGGCTTGGAGTTCAAATTAATACCAGCTTCAAATAATTAAACAGTCATATAGAAACCATAAGATGACTAAAAGCTTAATATAAGGAAATTAAAGCATCAGAAGATAAACCAAAGAAATTTAGATAGGAATCCTATAAAACTTATAAAAATAAAAAAATCATTAAATTTTTAAGAAATTAGTGAATGAATGAGTTAAAGGAAGAATAAATAACTAGAAGGGATATGTGAAGAAATTACCCAAAATGCAGGAAAGAGAGAGGAAAAATAAATCTTGAGAGACATAGAAGTTGGAATGAGAAGATCTTACCTAATGTCCAATAGAAGTTGATAGAAAAAGTAACATGGGGATGGAGCAATATTTGAAGAGATAATGGCTGAAAATATTGCAGAATTAATGAGGGGTAGAAATACTTAGATTTAGAAAGCCTAATGAGTTCTAAACAGGATAAATAAAAAATTAATTCTCACCGAGACACTTCATGATAACAGAGAAAAGGTAGCAGAATTTTTATGGGTAACATTCTCTTACTACTAAGATATTGAAATAGATTCACCTGAAATAAGGTTTCAAATGTTGTTTTCTAGTAATAGTGATACACTTTCGTTGGTCTGTTTTTGGTCACTATTGATGACTAAGAGCTTCACTCTGTGAAGGGTCTGAGAAATTTTTTCCATGGAGCATTAGTGTCTAAGTATTAATTAGTAGTATTGTGAGGAAAGTATTTCTTTTCTGTGACTAGTTTTCATCTTGAGCAAACTAAGGAAATATGGTGTCAAGAAAATTGCCACTCAACTTCTTTAAAAGAAGTTATATATATGTGTGTGTGGTGGGGGCATGGTTGGACTCTAAGGCCATAGACTAAAAATAATAGCAAGTTTATTTGACATTTTAACAAAATTTGTTACCTGTCTTCCTTATTCACTCATTTAGTATACAGTTCCAGTATTTTGTCTCTATCATGAAATCATTTATTTCTTTTTCCTTCTGATTTCCACGTTGATTATTCTTTCCCTATTTCTTTTCTTTCTGGGTTTTTTTTTTGTTTTTCTTTTGGTTGTTGTTTTTGAGTTGGAGTCTCACTCTGTTGCCCAGGCTGGAGTGCAGTGGCATGATCCTGTCTACTGTAGCCTCGACCTGTTGAGCTCAGGTGATCCTTTGACCTCAGCCTTCCAAGTAGCTGGAACTACAGGCACATGCCACCACACCCACTAATTTTTTTATTTATTGTAGAGACAAGGTCTCCCCAGGTTGCCTAGGCTGATCTCCAACTCCTAGGCTCAGGCAATCTTCTCACCTCTGCTTCCCACACCTGGGTGAACCACCACACCTGACCTTGCCCTGTTTCTTATTCATAGACTTCTAAGGAGCAACTATGTTTGCAAGTCATTTAAAATGGTTTATTCCTTTTATGTTTAAAAAGTAAAATGAAACAAAACAATCCCCCTTGCTTTTTTTCTCTATTTGATTAGCATTTCTCTTTTGATTTATTCCCCATATTCCTGTACCAACTGGTCAGCAGATGTAGATAGGGGACCCTTGGTGAAAATGATTGCTGCTGTAATTATTCTCATTTTCCCACATGAGACAATTATTTGTTGTGGTCTAAAGTCACCCAGAAGGCAATGTGCCTACTCTTAACAGGTCAGGCACGATCCCTAGTGTTGCTTTAAGAGTGTGAGCTGAATGTTCCCCAGTTCTTTAATCTAAACAACTTTGTTAGTGAGATGGGGGATGTGTGTGTGCTGGGAGGGTGGGAAGAGAGGAGAGGATTTTTGGACACCTTTTCCTTTACTGTACCTACCCACGAACATATACACGTGCACACTGCTTTTCCAAAGTATGTTTTCCCCTGTAAAACCTCTTTGTAATTACTATTATGAGATCTCATTTTAACCATTATGATGTATAAATACATATGTGTATATATTTGAGATATAAAATGTAATTCCTTTAAGCTTCTTCTATCTTATTTTTCTAGCTTCCAGTCTATGCTTTTGGGCATCCTTTATAAAGTTGGGCATCCTTTATAAAATCTTCTAAAAGTTTCTCTTCTTACTTATGATCATCCAGTTATAAATTGTAAGCTAATAACTTTTATTTCATACTACACATTTTACAGTTTTCTACTTTTTATGTTTGCAGCAGATGTGCATATTATTTTATCAAGATAAAAGTTTTCAGCAAGGGAATGTTCACATTTTTTATGTTCATTTCCAGATATAAAAATGAGTTTAGGTTTTTATTATTAATTCAACAAGCAAAGTTTTTCTTTACAGTCATACTTATTTACTATGACATGGATATTAAACATGGATTATGTTTGTATATTGTTATTTAGGTGACTATTATATGGTTAAAAAGATTTTGGAGGAAAACAGTTCAGGTGACTTGAACATAAATTGCGTAGATGTGCTTGGGAGAAATGCTGTTACCATAACTATTGAAAACGAAAACTTGGATATACTACAGCTTCTTTTGGACTACGGTTGTCAGGTACAAGGCTAGATAATTTTATTCAGTAACTTCTAAGTACTGTTAGATATGCCATGTTTTCTTCTTGTTGTTTTCTTTTTTCTTTTATCTTCCTTTCTTTTTCCTTTTCTCTTACCTTTTAATCTCTTTCTTTCATCTTTTATTTGGTTTTGAGCCACTGAAAGTTTTTAAAACAAACCAAAAAAAGCCTTTTGGAAAAGTATAATATGTTGAATTGATTATATCTTTTTCCTCTCAACTGTTACTTTTCCCTAAATCTGATAGAGGTAAATTTTCCTGACTTAGATAACTTTTTTAAAGCATATATTATTACTATTTATGTTTTATAACTAAAAATAGTACAGGTGTTTTGAAAGTGTCAGGTACAGGTTTTCCTGTGGCCTAATATTATTTACAGGCATATGAACAAAATGCTCCCAACTCAAACATTTTTCAGCTCGACTTTGATTTTCTTCTAAGTTTTACTAAATTTCCTTTTTGTTTGAAACTCAATGTTTGCTTATATTTAAAGATAAATAATTTTGTTAATTAAAAAAGATAGAACCTTTCTGTTTGTCTTCATAACAGTTCGGGTATAAAAACAGGCTGAAAAAATCTGAAGGAAATTTGATAATAATATTATCTTTCTTACTTTTTTGGTTTGCTTATAATGGGATTTAGCACATGAGTTCTGGCTCTTTTTTTCCTTCTTAATGAGGCATATTTTTTTAAAGTGGCATCAGGAGGCACTCACAGCAGATTTTCTGAATATAAGCAGGGTAATTCTACATACATTGCTATTATATACATGCTTTACATCATATGATACTCTTTCCATGTGTATATGTTTGGAGTAAAAAAAGAAATTGCTTACCCAGAAACCTCAGCTATCCAGAACACAATTGAGAACCAGAAAGTAAGTAAAAAATACCAGAGTAGCTGCCATGAAGTTTACAAATAAAGTTTATGACTTTTAGTTTTCAGAATACTTCTGGAGCCCTCTTTCAAACTTTTTCTTTTCTTCTCATTTTAGATTTCATTTTAACAAACTTGATTTCTTTCTAATACACAGAGGATTTGTGGGACAGTGGGAAGGGACATGAGAGCTGCAGTGGAACAAAATGAGACATGGTAGTTGTGATACTATTTAGCAAAAAGTTCAACAGCATTACATAGCTGATAGTCTCTGAGGGAGCTACATGTTAGGCTGGTGATTAAGGTTTATAACAATGACCCTGAGTCAGAGTCAGTAAGGAAAAGTTAAGTTATATTCAGTACCTATTATTTTAGAAGAAATATATATAAGAAATATATAAAAGCATAAGCTTCAGTTACCTAGAAAATAAGGTTATAAAGAAATTTACTTCCTGATGATCCTGGATAAAGGTGGTATTATAGTATAACAATTTGTGTCTTTTTATCCATATGGTTATATGTATATAATAGTTCTGCAATATATATGGTTCTTTCACATACTTGACCGCTTTCAGACATCATAGTCAGCCTATATAGATGATACATTTTATAGATCAGTAAACTGAGGCTCATAGACTTTAATGAATTGCCTAAAGCTCTAAAATTAGTAAGGGCAAAACTAAGATTTGAACTTAATCTTCTGAATGCAAATCCCATGCTCTTTCCAGTTCACTATGTTCTGTCCAGGTTACCTATGTCTTGTTTTATCAGTCAACAAATGCCCAAGGCCTTTGGTTGGGTGTGATCATGGAAATGAATAAGTAAAATACAGGTTCTACACTAAAGGATTTTAAAACACATTAGACAAAGTACATATGAATTACAAGTCAATTAAATAATACAAAAGTGTATTTGATAAATGTTGAATGCTAGTAATACTTGACCCTTGTATGTTGGCTTTACAGTTACAAGGAGTTTTTATGTATTTGTGTTATATTAGTGTTTCTCAAACAAATGATTTTGTCTTTATCAGGGGACACATGGCAATGTTTGGAGATTGGAGGGCAGGTTACGACTGTTATCTAGTGCGTAGAGGCTAGCGATGTTGCTGAATATCCTACAATACCCAAGACAGCCCCACAACAAAAAATTGGCCCAAATTTCAATAGTGCTACTATATTGAGAAAAGCTGTTTTTTACTTAGACATTTGTTGTTCAATATAAGTGTTTTAGAAATACAGAAAAGGGCAAGATCACTGTGGATTGGAGCTATCAAGGTAGGTTTCATTGGAAAAGTGTCAGCTGAGCTTAGCCTTGAAATATTAATAATTGCTAAAATTTATATAGTACTATTCTGTGCCAGGAACCTTAAATATATTCATTTACTTAAACCTTACAACAGCCCTCTGAGGAAGATATTATTACTTCCCCCCATTTTATAGAGGACAAAACTGAGGTACAAAAAGATTAAATAACATGCCTAAAGTCACTCCATAAATGGCAGACCTGACATTTGAAACCAGATTCTGGCTCCAGAGTCCATGCTCTTACCTATTACCCTAATCTACTCTTAAAAAAAAAATGTATAGATAGGTAGGAAACAGGGGATGTGGAGAAGGATGCAAACAAAGGCATATGCAGTGTATGTTGAGACAGTGAATTGATTTGGCTTTTTTGATGAAAATATTTGATTTGAAGAGGATGGGAATTATCAAGGAAAAAAAATAACTAAAGCAAAACTGATAAAAAGGACCTTGAATGCCAGAATAAGGAATTTGGGTTTTAGATAATAGATAGTGGGGTATCGTTCAATGATTTTTGATACAGAATGTGATATATGTCCCCATTGTACTTCAGAAAGATAAATCTAGTGGCTGAGTTTCCAATGGGAAATGGAAACTGGGGAAGACTGTAGCCCACATGAGCGGTTTTTATAGTAATCTCAGTATGAAGAGGTTAAGGCCTGAATTGGAGCAGTGTTGTAAAAAAGTTATGAGAAGAGAGAGAGAGAGAGAGAAAAGTGAGAGATGTTACAAGGAAAGGATTGACAATCTTAATGGATATTTAAATTTGGACAAGGGAATTGAGAAGGATCCCAGGATGATCCACTCATGATTTAAACATGAGTGACTGGAAGAAGGGTGAAAAAAACCTCCAGCAAGTTCAGAAGTGGAGTCAAGCTTGGGACAAAGGGATGTGAATTTTGGTTCTATTTTTGTTGACTTTGAGGACATTAGACTAGTCACCAACAGATAGTCGCCAATGAAGATTATTTCTCTAGGGAGATGTGAGGCTAAAAAGATACCATAGGCAGCCATGGGCATGGGATGACCATCAATATTGTGAGAGTAAGTGAAGTCATGGAGAAGAGCAAAGGGCTTAGGGAACATCTACATTTAATAAAGGGCATCATATGGAAAGAGTTTCATTAAAGGAGACCAAATGAATGGTTGAAGATGTCAGAGTTAGGATAGTGCAGCATTGTGAAAACCAAATAAATTAGTTTTATATGTTGCTTAGAAATCAATTTAAAATGAGGCATTAAAGGTCATTGGATTTTGACAGTATGGGATCAGTAGAATTGGAGACAATACTATCCATTGACTTGTGAAACTTGACTCAGTGAAAGGAAGAAAATATGAGTGGTAAGAGAAAGTTTGGACTAAGTCATTAACAAAGAGTAAGAAGGGATTTAAAGTTTTGGGAGATGGGAGCTGGGAATGGTATAAAGAAGATTAGAGAGCATCAAACAGAATACTAAGGTGGAAAATTTAGCTTTGGAAAGGAAATAAGTAGCTTCTTACTCTGAGCTTATAGGAAAGAGTATGGCAATTGTTGAAGAGACAAATTCAAAGGTGAGAAGGGAGATTGAGACTTCATAAATATATGTGTATTGAGATTTTAATAAGGAATTGTCAAATATCTGAGAAATTGGGAAACAACCAGTGAGGACATTTTGTATACCTGTCTATATTTTTAAAATAATTTAAAACATTTTTTCTCATAATTGCCATTGATTTATCAAATAACAGACCATTTGTGCAGAATAAGTCAATGGTAAATTCTTACATGACATTTTTATATAAGTGAATATTTTTATAGCTGAAGCTTATCCTTTTAAGCATTGAAAGCTTTAATACAAATCTCTTATTCTTTACTAAGTAATGTATCTGAATATAATTTAACCTTACTATAATAAGTTTGAATCATTGAGAATGTAATCATTTTACTTCGCTTCATATGGTCTGAAACTGTTAACATGTGTGTCCTTACATTAAGTGACTTCAGACTGCTGTGCATTCATAGGGATGTTTTTATATTGCTATTTCATATTTTCAATGGTCAACTTTTGCAATTTTTTTTCCTCCTTTCCACTTACTTTGTTGGTTTTAATCTAGCTGTTTTTCTATTCAGTAAAGACCTAAAGGATATTTGGGAAAGCCAGATATTTGTCATTTATACACATTTCTAAGTTAGAATGCTTGGGTTTGTTTCTTTCAGGAAATAATGCCCATGAAGTTAGTTTGTGACAGCTCAATATGTGGCTTTTTTTTTTTTTTTTTTTTAAGTTGCAGCTGGATTCATGGCTACATTTCAGATGGTTGAAGTTGCCTGTGATTTTGAAAGCAATGGCATTTACCATAGTTAGCTTTATGGGTTAAAATTAAAAATCACATGAAATATTTAGTAGCAATGGACATAGGGTTCTTTTTTGTTCATTTGTTTCAACTGATCAAATACACTAAAAACTGAAGAGATATGTTTTCAAAGCAGAATCATAATAATGCTAGGACTTAAAAGCATAGGCTACAGGCAAATGAATCCTGAACGACATAAGGGATAAAACAGTTTAAATTTCCCGTCTAAGTGGGAAGTTTTTCCTATGGGAAACATAAGGTGATTCCTAATGGTAGAATGAGGACTCTGACCCTTTCTTTGGAATGCGTAATCCTGTTTTTTAGACATCCAGGTAGTCTGCCATTTTTAGTCCTATTTTTGACATCCAGATAAAGTGGATAAAGCTTGATTCTTTTCAGCCACAAATAATATTAAAGATCTAACATAGTTTCATTTCAAAAAGCAAGAACACTAATTGATTTGAATAGTTACTAAAGTTTATAGTAAATAGTTTATATTTAAAAATATATAGATTGAAAATAATCAGGTCATTTCTTAGATTAAATCATGATTTGTCCCCCATGTTTTCTCTTCTTCTTAAAAACCTGTTATTAGCCAGGCTCAGTGGCTCAACCTGTAATCCTGGCCTTTGGGAGGCTGAGTTGAGTGGATTGCCTGAGCCCGCGGGTTTGAGACCTGCCTGGGCAACTTGGCGAGACCTCATCTATACAATAAATCAAAAAAATTAGCCGGGCGTGGTAGCGCGCGCCTGTAGTTTCAGCTACGTGGAAGGCTGAGGCGGAAGGATCGCCGGTGCCCAGCTGGTCGAGGCTGCCATGGCCGGAAGCGGCCACTGCACTCCAGTCTGGGCAACAGTGAGACTCCAACTCAAAAGAAAAAGAAAGAAGAAAAAAGAAAGAAAAAAACCCTGATGTTATAGTTGCCAGTAGAACTGTAGGATGTGTTACAAAGAGTTGAAAAGTGCCCATTTTCTATCAAAGTTGAATCTGCACAATGAACTGTATAGATTGGAGAGGAACTATAAAGTCACCTCTCCTTTCTGTCTCTATGAACTTTGGTATCCTAATTCTTTGTGGTTTATTGTTGATAAAATAACTAATATTAATGTCATATTTGTACCATTTCAAATCAGCTATGTATGTTTTAAAACTGAGAACAGAGGGCTCTCCCCTTTATGTATTTTCCATTCTCTCCTACCCTCATGGTTGCATTGATGATGACCATTTTTATTAGACTGAACACAATACTTTACCTGTAGTGATAGTTCTTGACAATTTCTTTTATAGATTTGGAATGTTAAGATTCTTTTGGTCCACATTTCAAGAGTAAAGATTTTGAAAAAAAAATTCAACTTTAAAGACTGCATGGATCAGCACTGTCCCACTAATAATCCCTCCTATCAAGCTCTCATTGTTTTGCCAGCTCATGCATTGAAACCAGGACAGAAACGTGTGTGTAGTGTGGTACACGGAAGTACTGCGAAGGCAAGCAAATGAACTATTTGTACAGTCTAAATTTTTGAAAATTCGGTATTACTGTATATAATACAGTCAAAAAATTTTAATAGCCTTATTTATGAATTAGTAAAAAGAAATAGTTTACCTTTTTTATCTTCCGTTTTCATTTTTAACCTTTTTTTTTTAAAGTTTGCAGATGCACTTTTGGTGGCAATCGACTCTGAAGTAGTGGGAGCTGTTGATATACTACTTAATCATCGACCAAAACGATCATCAAGACCAACTATAGTAGTTAGTACTCTTAAATATTTATGAATTTGGATTTTTAAGCCAAAATAGATCTCCTGTCCCATTGCCATTTTTTTCTTCTCTAAATTTAATTTGTTTTTTTTTTAATAGATTTTTTTTCTCATTGTGTAAAATATTACTTTAAAAAGTAGACACTTGGAAGAATAATTAGTATTACTTTTAGGAAACCTTTTTTTAAAGTTAGTTGTCATTTCTATAATTTTGTCAGTGTGGATCAGTATTTTCAGTTTGGAATATTCTGCAGGTAATGTTGAAAATATAGATTAATTTTCAGATAAGAATTAAGTGTAACAGTGAAACTATAAAACTGGAAGAAAGCCGGGCTCGGTGGCTCAGCCTGTAATCCCACGCCTTTGGGAGGCTGAGGTGAGTGGATTGCCTGAGCTCGCGGGTTCGAAACCCGCCTGGGCAGCGAGACCTCATCTCTACAATAAATCAAAAAGTCAGCCGGGCGTGGTAGCGCATGCCTGTAATTCCGGCTACTTGGAAGGCTGAGGCGGAAGGATCGCCGGAGCCCAGCAGGTCGAGGCTGCGGTGGCCGGGAGCAGCCACTGCACTCCAGTCTGGGTGACAGAGTGAGACTCCAACTCAAAAAAAAAAACTGGAAGAAAATGTAGGTGAATGTTTAACTGATTGGGAGTGGAAGGACTTCATAAGCATAACAGCAGTAGACAAAAGTTATAGTGGCATAATCATTGCTATGTAGAAGCCAAATTTCTGGAATTCAAACATCAGGCAAAATTTAGAAAGCTGGTGGATAACTGGCCAAAAATATTTGCAGCATATATCATAAATTAATATTTTTTTGTCTTATTTTTGAGTTGGAGTCTCACTCCCTCACCCAGGCTGGAGTGCAGTGGCATGCTCACAGCCACCCCAGCGCTAACCTGCCGGGCTCCAGCGATTCTTCCGCCTCGGCCTTTCAAGTAGCTGGAACTACAGACGCGCACTACCACGCCCAGCTAATTTTTGATTTGTTGTAGAGAGAAGGTCTAGCCCGGGCTGGTAACCCGCCGGCTCAGGCAATCCACTCTTCTCAGCCTCCCAAAGTGCTGGGATTACAGGCTGAGGAACCAAGCCCAGCCTAATAATTTTAATATTGGACATATTGGTGAAAAATGCCAAAATCATATTAGAAAAGAACATGAAAAAAATCTCCAAAAAGAAAATACAAAATATTACATCTTACTGATAATCAAATACAATAATATACTAATTTTTACTTATCAAACATGTACATGTACATGTATTATATATACAATCTCACTGCATATATAATGTATATGTGTGTGTGTGTGTGTATTTTAGAGCCAGGGTCTCACTCTGTCATCCAGGCTTGAGTGCAGTGGTGCAATCATAGCTCACTGCACTCTCGAATTCCTGGGCTCAAGTGATCCTCCTGCCTCAGCCTCCCAAGTAGCTGGCACTCCAGGCACATGCTACCATGCCTGACTAATTTTTAAATTTTTTTGGTAGAAATGGGGTCTTGCATTGTTGCTCAGGCTGGTCTTGAACTCCTGGTCACAAATAGTTCTCCCCGCCTTAGCCTCCCAAAGCACCGGAATTACAGGCTTGAGCCACTACGCTTGGCCTCAACTTGGCAAATGTTTTTTTAAAAATGATAACAATTGATGGCAAAGATTATTTACAGTCTCACATGCTACTAGTGAGAAAGATATTTTGGAAAGTATGTTGTTAGGATGTTTTATAAACAAAAAAGATGTTCTTTTTTTAACCTAGTGCTCTCCCCTATCAAGGAAATGATAAAAAATGTGGACAAAAAATGCTGATTGCAATCTTATTTGTAATAATGAAAAAAAAAACCCATGTGCCATAATCTAAACACTCCAAAATAGAAGATTGGAAATATAAATAGTTGCATATATACCCAATAGAATATTATGCAACCATAAAATAATCATGTTCAGGTCATGGGAAAATATGATATAGTAAGTGAAAAAAATGAAGACAGTAAATTGTACATATAATTTGATCCAAGGTTAAAAATATACATAGGAAGGGTACTATATGGAAATGCAGCAAAATGTTACTTAATAGTCGATATCTCTCATTGATTGACCAAATTAAGGGTTTTTTGGTTTACTCTTTTTATTTTTGTTGCTTTTGAATTGGGAAGATAGTCATTATTAAATAAATGCTAATTTTAAAAAAGATATTTGTTGTATATCAAATTTTTTAAATTACAGCATTTGTTATTGGCAAGGGCATAGTGAAACAAGCACTTTAAATAACTGCCTAGAATAAAAACTGACTATATGCAGAAAAAAAATAATGTTTTAAGAAAAAATTATCAGCTGGGCTCGGTGGCTCAGCCTGTAATCCCGCGCCTTTGGGAGGCTGAGGTGAGTGGATTGCCTGAGCCCGCGGGTTCGAGACCTGCCTGGGCAGCGAGACCTCATCTCTACAATAAATCAAAAATCAACCGGGCGTGGTAGCGCATGCCTATAATTCCGGCTACTCGGAAGGCTGAGGCGGAAGGATCGCCGGAGCCCAGCAGGTCGAGGCTGCGGTGGCCCGGAGCGGCCACTGCACTCCAGTCTGGGTGACAGAGTGAGACTCCAACTTAAAAAAAAAGAAAGAAAAGAAAAAGAAAAAATTATCAATGTATTGGCTGTCTGCTATGGTCTTGCTCTTTAGTGAGAGGCTGTGCTAAATCTCATGCCTTATCAGATATTAACTGAAAAGTTCTAGTCTCATTTAGATTGTTACAAAAGTGTGCCTTTTCTCCAGGTGATAGTACCATGTAGTTTAAATGGTGGTTAAAAAGTCAACAAGAATAAAGGAAAAAAAAAAAGGCTGAGAATATAGACCCTATCTGAAGGATTAGAAACCTCTAGAATGCTATTCAATTTTCTGCTATTTATTCTGCAGTTGTGATTATATTTTTGCATATCTGTTTCGTCTTCCAGTCATTTAGCCCATTTCCTTTTCTGGGGGGAAGGGTAGGACATAGTATGGTAGAGTATTGGGATCACTAATTGGTTTTATTTTGTCACTATTATCACTACCGATTAAATTTTAGAGTTGTAAGACCTTCGCAGTCCTCATCTACTCAGAAAAGAATGCTTTCTACTCTATCTCTAACAAATAAATGTTTATTTGAATATTCCCAATTACAGCAAGATCACATTTTCACAGTCCTCTTATTTCTAAGACAGCAATACTAATTTTTTTATACATTCTTTTACAATTTGTGAATTCATTCTGTACTCTTGGCTTGTCAGATTGTCTTCTTGGTAACTGCCTTTCAAATTCAGTTTGTTTATTTAGTAGGACATTTAGTAGATTATATTATGAACAATAAAATTATGAACTTTAGTCTTATGCATGTCTAGTAGTGGTTTTTATTCAGTTAAGTATGTTTCATAGGAAGCATGAGGACCACTTTTCTCTTAAGGGACTAAATATAATTTTTTTCTTCTTCATAACCAGTCATGTAAGAGTAAGAGGGAAAAGGGCTAATTATATGTTTCTCTGTAATTTTAAAATAAATCCATTCATTTGAAGTTACCAATAAATTGAAACTATATAAGCAAACTAGATAAAAAGGGGAAAACTGATGAGTATATCAGAAAACATTAAAACTTACCAGGAATCAAAGGAAAGTAATCTAAAATTTTATGAAAAAAATTTCATAAAAATTTTCATATTTTTCACTCATAAATTGGGAGTGATCATTCCTAGTGCTGGTGAGTAAAATTTTAGTGTGAAATTAGTACATGCTTATATTATCAGTAATATAAACTTAAAGAAAGTTAAAAGAACTTTGACATTATGTATCAAGAACTTCAAAACTATTCATGGTCTTTAGACCTGTATTCAACTTCTTGGGTTATATGTTAATGAGATAATACTAAATTTGGAAAATATTGTTTTCATGAAGATGTTTGCAGTAGTATTATTTAAATTAGCAAAATACAATACTTGAACACAGAGTCTATTAATGTCTTTAAATTACATATTAAAATTTTGTACATACATTTTTTTCCCGAAGGTCCTGGACTATAGCTGTATGAGATGTTTAAAAGGGTCCTTGATCTTTGAGATATTAGTGAACCATAGTTTTTTATCATTTGCTCTTAGCATACCTACTATTTATATAAAAGATGTCCTTAAAAGGGGATGTGATGGAGAAAAGACTAGAAGAAAATATTGTAAAATGTTCTTTGGGTAGTAGGAGTATGGGTATTCTTATTCTCTCTGATTTTCTATATTTTTCAGATATTTTGTGAGTGTATACTACTTTTACAGTATTAATAAAAATTACCAAAAATGTGAACTTATTAACTTGCATTGTAGAATCACAGGGAAACCTCTGCAAAAAAAGTGAGACATATTAGAAGGAATATGCAATAGTCAGAAAATAGTCAACCTTTTTATTCAACTCTGAATTTTTTATTACCAATGGTTTTTCCCCAATTTCATGCCCTCACCAGGCCCATGGGCCCAGGTAGTGGAAGGAGTTCAGGCTCCGGAGTAATATAAACCTGGATTCTGATCAACAGCCAACCACTCTATTGAGTGGCTCAGGCACATTAACTTCTCTGAGCCTCAGTTTCTTCATGGGGATTATAATGCTCAGTTTTGTGGGCTACTGTGGTAATTAAATGAGATAATAAATATAAAGTATCTAACAGTCCAGAACTCATTAAATAGTAGCTATAATTGTGAGTGTTTTTTTGCATTTGTAATAGAAAGTAGTACATGTAATGACTGGGATGTGTAGAAAAATTATACACATTCGCAATTATTGCACAAAATGAAGAGTGCTTCCTATTTACCTTCCACTTTCAAGTAGCTTCATTGCTATCAGTGTGACAAGGCTTGCCATAGAGGTGGAGTTTTTAAAGCTTTTCTCATGTGTTTTTGCTCTGCCTATTTTTGTTTTTCCAGTATATTCTTCTTCTAACATCCTTGTTTTTATTCTTGTCCTGCATGATTCTTGTAAAAAATTAAACACTTTTCCCTAAGGTATTTCTCTAGATATTCTCACTTCTTTGTTAGAAAAACAGAGCTCTAATTATATGAATGTTACCCACTGAAGATTTTGTCTGTTATGGTTTCATAGCATTTATTAATTAGATTAAATTTGAAAGTTTTAAAGAAAAATTTAGTTCAAGCAAAATGTTTAACATATTCCTTAAAATAATACTTAAATTATTTGTATCTTCCTATTTTTTCATTTTATCCTTCAGGTAAATATATTTTTTGAAGTCGCAAATAATAACTTCTGGACATTTATATAAATATTTTTCAGAAACTAATGGAACGAATTCAGAATCCTGAGTATTCAACAACTATGGATGTTGCACCTGTGATTTTAGCTGCTCATCGTAACAACTATGAAATTCTTACAATGCTCTTAAAACAGGACGTATCTCTACCCAAGCCTCATGCGGTTGGCTGTGAATGCACATTGTGTTCTGCAAAAAACAAAAAGGATAGCCTGCGACATTCCAGGTTAGAACATTAAGATTTTGAGAAATAGGTGTATGATGTATTAAGGTACATATCAGCAATGTTGGTTTCTTTTTTTTTTTTTTTTTTGAATTGATGTTCTTTCTATACCGATTTTAAGAAATATGCCAGGGTGACACAAACTTTTAACTCCTTTGCTTACAAAAAGTTCTTCATTTTTTAGGAATGTTTGCCAAATGCTGAACAATTAGGAAAACCTTTCAAATTATGAATGAAGTTTATCTCTTACTTCTACTGGCAGGGCAGTATTGACTTTTTAGTGGTAAAGTTTATTAATAATCCAAGTTGTGGAAGGGGTGGGTACTACCTTGTTTTTTGTTTGTTTGTTTTTTAGTTGAGGTCTCACTCTGTCACCCAGGCAGGAGTACAGGGGCTTGATCACGGCTCACCACAGTCTCTACCTTCTGGTCTCAGGAGATGCTTCTACTTCAGCTTCCCAAGTTGCTGGGACTACAGGCATGCACCACGATGCCCAGCTAAATGTTTTAAAATTTTCTGTGGAAACAAGATCTTGCTGTGTTGCCTATGCTGGTGTCGAACTACTGGGTTCAAGTTAATCCTCTTGCGTGGGCCTTCTGTATGGATTTTGCAGGTCAACCTGGGCCTCGAGAGTGTCAGCTCAATGAATTGGCCAGCCGAGCCCCAGAGAGGATCAGCTCGAGGGGCTGGTAAGTGTAGTGCCAGAAGTGTTGGCTCTAATAGTCTGGCAAGTCAAGCCCTGAGAGTGTTGCTGGTTTGCTGGGCTGGCAAACCTAGCCCCTGGAGTGTTGGCTCTGATGGGCTGGCAAGCCAGGCCCTAAGAGTGTTGCTGGTTCCGTCAGCTGGCAAGTCTAGCCCCCAAAGTATCTTAGCTTCAGAGTCTTGCCTTCTTTCAGCAGCTCTCCTGGTTCAGCCCCCTACCTCAGCTGGCAAGCCAGCCTCTGGCACACAGCTTTTTGGCTCTGACAATCTTCTGCAGCTCTTCAGGTTGAGGTTTTTGTCTCATGCCCAGAAAGAACGAGGGACATGGACAACTGGAAAGTGAGAAAGCAGGATTTACTGAGGACAGAAAAGCTCCCACAGTGGTATGGGACCCTAAGGAATTGTTGATTTAGGGCTGAAACCTGATGCTTATATATCCCTAAGACTGAGCCAATTGGCTAGTACTAGCTGTGAGCTGATTGGTCAGCACTAGCTGTTTTGATTGATTAATACTAAGGACCAATTGCCAGCAGGTAGGGGCTTAATGATGAACTGATTGGTCAGTACTTGGCAGCAAGCTGGTTGGTTGTTTTTAAATCCCAGCAGTGAGTACTTAAGCTCTAGCTTGCGAGGCTGGCAGGGAGCTTGTTTACCAATGCCGAGCCTGAGAGGTATGCTGGAAGTTTGCTACACTGTTGCTGGAGGACCTTCCCTGTCTGACTAGCCTTTCTCTAGCTATCTCCTTCCTGACTCCCAAAGTGCTGGGATTATAGGCATGAACTACCATCTCCAGCCTCATCTCCTATCTTATTTATAAAGAAATCAAAACTATGTTCTAACTAAATATTTAACCTGTTATGCTTCTAACTTCCCCTTTCACACTATTTTCATGTATTTATCTCTTCTTTATTTAACATCTCCCTCCCATTTTCCTAGTTGAGAATTGTTAACAACTGAGGAGTGGTTGACCAAGAAAATACCATTTTTTGCCAAGGTTAAGCAAAGTCACACACATGGGCATTTTTTATAAGATATAGGTTCTGGGCTAGATTTGAGAACCTGAGTTTTAGTAGAAACCTGTATGTAAATAGTCATGCACCAGGTATCGACGTCTTGGATATCAATGGTCCACATATATGACAGTGGTCCCATAAGATTATAATGGAGCTGAAAAATCCCTATTGCCTAGTGTTGTCATAGCCATGGTAACTTCATAGAGTAACACACACACTATTCAGTGTTTGTGGTGATGGTAGTGTAAACAAATCTATGCTGCCAGTTACATAAAAATCTAGCACATAGAACTATGTACAGTACATAATACTTGATAATAAATGGCTGTGTTACAGGTTTATGTGTTTACTATACTATACTTTTTATTGTTATATTTCAGTATATTTCTTCTACTTATTAAAAAATAGTTAACTGTAAAGTAGCTTCAGATAAGTCCTTCAGGAGGCATTCCACAGGAAAGTATTGTTATCATATTAGATGCCAGCTCCACGTGTATTATTACTCCTGAAGACCTCCCAGTGGAATAAGATGTGGAAGTGGAAGACTGTGATATTGATAATCTTGACCCATAGGCCTAGGCTATGTGTCTTAACTTTTTTTTTTTTTTTTTTTGAGTTGGAGTCTCACTCTGTGGTCCAG
The DNA here is from genome assembly GCF_000164805.1 of Carlito syrichta. Classification (NCBI taxonomy): domain Eukaryota; kingdom Metazoa; phylum Chordata; class Mammalia; order Primates; family Tarsiidae; genus Carlito; species Carlito syrichta. The sequence goes on along the minus strand of NW_007253569.1, from coordinate 26,233 downwards.
ACTGGAGTGCAGTGGCCGCTCCCGGCCACCACAGCCTCGACCTGCTGGGCTCCGGCGATCCTTCCGCCTCAGCCTTCTGTATAGCTAGAATTACAGGCATGCGCTACCATGCCCGGCTGATTTTTTTGATTTATTGTAGAGATGAGGTCTCGCTGCCCAGGCGGGTCTCGAACCTGCGGGCTCAGGCAATCCACTCACCTCAGCTTCCCAAAGGTGCGGGATTACAGGCTGAGCCACCGAGCCCGGCTTAACTTTTAATAAAATAGTTTAAAAGTTTAAAAAAATAGCAGTAGAAAAAGCTTGTAGAATAAAGGTACAAAGCTATATATGATGTGTTTGCATTTTAAGCTAAGTGTTATTACAAAAGAGTAAAAAATTTTTAAAAATTAAAAAGCTTATAAAATCAAAAATTTGCAGTAAGCTAAGGTTAACTTATTATTGAAGAAATAAAAATATTTTTATATAAATTTATTGTGGTCTAAGTGTACTAGGTTTGTAAAGTTTACAGTAGCATACAGTAATGTCCTAGACCTTCACATTGACTAACTACCCACTCACTGACTCACCCAGAGCAACCTCCAGTCCTGCAAGCTCCACTGATGATAAGTGCCCTATAAAGGTTTATCATTTTTTATATTTTATGCTGTATTTTTTCTATGTTTAGTACAAACACTATTGTGTTACAGTTGCCTACAGTGCTGTACATGTTTGTAGTCAAGGAGCAATAAGCAATACCATATACCCTAGTAGTGTAGTAGGTTGTGCCATCTAGGTTTGTGTAAGTCCACTTAATGATATTTACATAAAGAGAAAACTGCCTAGCACATTTCTCAGAATGTGTCCCTTTCATTAAGTAACATATGACTGTGTGTGTATATGTGTATGTGTGTGTATATGTAAAAGGTAATTAAATATTGTTGAAATAGTATCAAATATAATTTCTACTATGAAAAATTTGATCTGGAAGTCCAAGGCAAACTATTTTTAAGTTAAGCATTATTGTGTAGTATATAGAGTAAGCTTTAAAGCTATAAATCATCTACTTTCACTCCTTCCTCACCTTGAGAACAGACCTTTGGTAGATTTGAGTTAGCTACAAATTGGGAAAGTCTCCTGAGAATTAATTTAATGCTTATTTGAAGTTCAACTGGAAATTTTTTCTATTTTCAAATCTATTTTCAAAGATAACTGTGTTTTTCTCTGGTAAGATCTAGTTAGTAACTATGCTCCTATCATTTAACATTTTAGTTTTAAAATGACTAAGCTATAAAATGGCAAGCAGAGCCGGGCTCGGTGGCTCAGCCTGTAATCCCGCGCGTTTGGGAGGCTGAGGTGAGTAGATTGCCTGAGCCCGCATGTTCGAGACCCACCTGGGCAGCGAGACCTCACCTCTACAATAAATCAAAAAAATCAGCTGGGCGTGGTAGCGCATGCCTGTAATTCCGGCTACTTGGAAGGCTGAGGCGGAAGGATCGCCGGAGCCCAGCAGGTCGAGGCTGCGGTGGCCCAGAGCGGCCACTGCACTCCAGTGTGGGCGACCAAGTGAGACTCCAACTCTTAAAAAAAAAAAATGGCAAGCAGAAATTATCACTAACATCTCTCCTAGTTTTAAAATCTTTTGTTAATATTGAATGTAATATTTCCCAAATTATATGCTTATTAAATATGTGTATAGTTGAAACAGCTGGAGGGTAAGAGATTGGGGCTGGGAAAAAACCACTTAGAACCTGACTTGATTTTAGGTTGGGAAAAAAGTTTGTTCTGAAAGCTTTTAGTGGAGGTATGTATGACTTGAGATAGATCTTTAAGTATGAGTAAGAATTAAAAAGTAAAGGTATTTTAGGCAGAAAGTACAGCATGTGATTGTGGGTTTTTTTGGAAGCTGCAAATGATTTGGAATGTTGACAGAGTTTGAGGGCGTTTGTTACTCATCTGTGAGAACATAGTTATAACAAATGGCAAAGGACTCCAAGTAAAGCAATTTCTGGGAATTGCTAAGTAGAACTGGAGAAGGAAAGGAGGCTAACAAAATGAGTGAAAAGAGAAATGGGAAGGTTTCTCTGAATTTGAAGAGCCAGTATATTGCAATAAGAAAGTGAGATAATCTGTATTTATAAGATATTGCTTTTTAAACTTCAGAGATGGTGTAGTTCAAGTGATGATAAGGTCTAAGGATGTTATTTCCAAATGGGTTGGTGAAGGGTAATAGACTGTTACAGTTTAGAAAATCATTTTCAGTAATAAAATTGCTATGACTTGATTTTAGGTGCAATATTTGATGTATTTTAAAATTTCAAATAACTTTAAAGGAAGGTATGAAATATTTTATTATGTTTTAGTGGAAGACAAAATTTTTAAAAACTTGAAAAACTAGAATCGATGGAGATAACAAAATAATGAACTACCACTTACATTTAATTTTCAGAAGAGCTTTGTTAAACTTACACAGTGGTTTTTATAATTTTGAATTTGAATGCTAGTAAACCCTATGTACACTCAGCTTTACTCATATTATTAGCCACTTTACCCCTGAGGGCAAATGAATTGGTAAACCTTGGCTAGATATCTACAAAGAGAGTAAGATATTAGCTATAGTAATCTTATGAATATGAAATTAAGACTTCTGCATAGTGGCAGGAAAATTGGTTGAGAGAAAGAGTGCTTGGTGCCACAAGTCCTCAATAACTATATGAGTTACATAGAAGTAGATGAATGACAGTGATGATGATGAGAGAGTGATGGAATAACTGGACAGTATGAATCTCCAAAAAGAGTGATTTTGCTATCAGAACGGAGAAATAGCCTGTAAGATTTAGGTATTATGACATGATGCTTCTATATTCCCAGAATCTCTAAAGGGAAATATTGTTTGTTCTTATAAAATTTTAAAGTGATTATATATACATATTGAGTTATATACATACATATACATATTGATAACTTGACTGTATAATAATTATATTTAAATTTTTTTCCAAAGACAAAAATTACCTCTTCATGCTTGCCTTATATAAATGAGAACTTTGCTTCCGGAATTTCTTTCTTTTTATTAAAAAGTATTCATTTTACTTACACAAGTAATATGTGAATAAATCCTTAAATCTTTGTTAAAATTCTAGCTTTATTATTGAGCAGAAGTCCCTTAACCAATCCCAATTTTTCTCTCCTCTCTACAGCTAATCACTGTTAGTAGTTTGGTATTCTGTATCTGTTCCCTAATGGTTAATATTATCATTGGTTAGAAATGTGACTCTTAATTGCAATGTTAGATTGGAAACTAGGGTCACATCAATGGTGTCAAGTTATATGTTTAAAATCCCCTGCCTGTACAGAGTCCGTTCATGTTCCCTTTCCTCTTTCATCAAATTGGCTTGTTGGTTATTAATCCTACCCCATTCACTTCATTTCTTTTTATGGTTGCCTAAATATTTAGTTGAAAATATGAAAAATTTTTAAAAAGTACTTTGGACATACGGAATTATATATTCCATACGTATTCACATATTGGAATATGTGGATGTAACCAAGATCCCAGATAGCTACACAGTACATAATTGTGGGAGATGGAATTGACCCTCCTCAGTTTTGTTGTTAGAGTACAACATGGAGACTCAGAGATCGGGGGAGTGAAGCAGCTCGTTTAATCTTGTTCTCGAAAGAATGGGTGTCTCTTGGGTGAGCAGGCACACCGAGGCAGTCATAGCCAACGTATTTATTCATAGGGTGTCAAACCTAAATCCCTTTGAGGGGCTGTTTTAATTTGGAGGAGAGCTATAGGAAGACATTTGACCCAGGGCAATTTTATTTCTAACATTAGTTATATGGGTTTTTAGAGTTTGGTTCATTTGTTCTGTCTATCCTGAGGAAGATGGATGCCAGGGCATATGAAAGTCCCATCGCATTTGGGGTGCTGTTGCAATGCCTTCAAGGTAAAATGGCTTCCATTATCTGAACTAATGTTTTCTACTAGACCAAATCTAGGGATTACCTGTTCCAAAAGTATTTTTATTACAGACCATGTTGTAGCTGTTGTTGTTGGGTATGCCTCCATTCACCCAGTAAGATGATCAGCAATTACTAATAGGTACTTGTTTTCCAACTTTGTGTATTTCAGTGAAATCAATTTGTATACTTTGGAAGAGTATAAATTCAGGAGGTCTTCCCCCTTTTAATGACCCCCTTTTAACCTTTTTATTTATTTTTTGACAAATTATGCATCCTTCACAGATTTGTTTAGCAATAGTATAAATACCTACACATCCATAGGTTTTTAAGAATGCATCACAGCTTGCTTGAGTTCCCCAATGACCTTCTTTTATATGCAGTATAGTCATTAATTCTCTAATAATTGGTTTGTTAACCATCTCTCTTTAATTGAGGATGACCCACCTCCCCTCCTTGTTTGGAGCATACCCTCCCTTTTTCATTTTTTCTATTTACTTCTCTCAACCATACTTTAGGGTTAATTCTTTTTTCTTCTTCCTCTGTGAGATATGCCATTTGGACCTTAAGTTAACCTTGTTTTATCCCTACATTGAAACCCATCTGGAAAATGCAGTCTCTGCCTAGGAGATTTATTCCTGCTTCTGGGATAAATAAAAATGACCCTGTCATTGTTTCAGTTTCAGTTTTTATAATCATGGGTTCAAATATAGAAACCTGAAATCCTTCTCCCTCTACTCCGGAAGTTAGAAGCTTTTCTGGTAAAAATTGAACATTTTGGGGTTGGAAGATTAGGAAGGAGCAAGCTGCCCCAGTATCATTAAGGAAGATAATGTTCCCCTCATTAGGCCCCACCTTCAGATTTATCAAGGGTTCCTGGTGGAGTCTGAAAAAGGAAACCCCTGACCTCCCTATTCTGCATTTAGTACCATAAAGGAGACTATTTCTTCCTCCTTTTTCAATTCAGGACAGTCACTCTTGAAATGCCCTGGTTTCTTACAGTGATAACATCCAGCTCCCTTTTGATGAAATTCCTTTGGATTAAATCTTCCATCAGTCTGTCCCTTTTGATACCCAGGTCTTGCCCTGGGGGGTCTCTCATTTCTTCTTCCAATTACCTTTTCTATAGAGTTTGCCATGATTCTAGCTTTTTGGTTTTGCTTTTTTTCATCTCTTAGCAAACACCTTTTGTGCTTCTCTTAACAATTCCTCAACAGGTCTTTCATTCCATCCCTCTAGCTTTTGTAACTCTCTTGCAATGTCTGGCCAACTTTTGGTAATAAAATTTACCTTTAGAAGGCCCTGTCCTGCAAGGTCTTCTGGGTCTAACCCCAAATACTTTTTCATTTGATCTCTGAGTCATTGTAAAAAGTCGGTTGGGGTTTCCTCCTTCTCTTGCTGGATTTCAAAGGCCTTTGAGACATTTTGGGATCTCGGGGCTGACTCTTTGATCCCTTTAATTATTAATGCCCTTAAATCTTGCATACTAACCTGTCTCCTGGGTATTTATTATCTCATCTGGGGTCTGTGTGTGGTTATTTCTGTTTGACTGGCTGTACTCCTGGACTTGGGGGATGTTCCCATTCCCAGATAGACATAGCAGCCCTTCAAATCATTCCCCTTTCTTCACCAGTGAATAGAATGTTCATAATAGACATCGGTTCTACCCAGGTATAAATGTATTAGGTCCAAGAAACTGATTAACCTGCTCGGCTAATCCTAAAGAATCATCTAATAATGATTTCATTTCCTTTTTGAAATTATTTACTTCAGTACTAGTAACTGGGGCATTAACAAAGCCAATTTCTCCCTGTTCCAAGGGAACCTCCCTTAGGGGGGACAATTTTTAATCTTCATCTGGACTTCAAGAGGGAAAAGGGTATTTTTCAGTATCCCTTTGGCAATGTTCCAATTCTCTTTTCAAATTAGGATACAGGGGTTTAGGGCTTGAGGATCTCAATTCTTGAGTTTCTGATAGATCTGCATCTCCCATTGCCTCCCCAGATCCCCAGTTTCGGGGGGGCTATAAGGGGGGATACAGGAGAGTGGATCCCAAGGTTTCTTTTTCTTCTCTAGAGGCCCAGATGTTTTCCCTTCCTCATTTCCCATTCAAAGGGGAAACATAGGAAGGGCTCCTGGAAGTCAACAAAGGACATAATCCTTTTCCTCAGATGAAACAGAGCTTATTATTTACATAGATTGCTAATGTCTGACAAAACCAGTCCTCATTGGAGCCAAATTTTGGGCAAATCACTGATGACTGGCAGATTGGTTCCTTAGTCCACACAAAGCAACAAAATTCAAACATTTTCTTCTTTCCCTTTCCTTTAGTTTTGGTACCATTTTTTTAATTGTTTAACATTCGCCCCAATGGAATACTTGGGAAAATTTCAAAGTAGTCCTCTTGACCTCTGTTCCTAGGCATAGACTGCTTATTACCCATTCTCAGTTACCAGGTAAACTGTGTAGTCTCTAAGTTCCTTCTAAAGTGCTCAATCCACCACCACCCCATACTGGAAGTTTCTTGTAAATGTTAGGACTCTGAGTTTCTCCCAAAGTACTCAACACCCCCCCCCTCCTTACTGGAGGTTTCTTTCAAATGTTAGGACTCTGAGTTTCTCCTAAAGTGCTCAAGCGCCACTACTGGAGGTTTTTTGTAAACATTAGGACTTGCTTCATATCTTGAGATATGTCTCAGCCACACACACTCAACCTCCAAGAATTTCCCTGACCCCCCCCCAAGGCAGTAATTATAGTCCAATTTTCCTGCCTTAGCTTATGCATGAGGTTACTGCATCACTGGAAGTGGTACCTGCCTGCTCAGCATCTTCTCTTGTAAGTTGCAGATAACAGTCTCAGGTCTATCTGCAGAAAAGCAGAAACCAGGATCACACAGCTGTAGTGAGCCATGTAAAACTGGGTGGGATGTGTCTCTCCATCCAACGGAGGTCTGGTCTCACAGTCACAGGTATCCTGGACGAGCCCCCATGGCTGTGGGAGACAGAATTGACCCTCTTCAGTTTTGTCATTAAAGTATGACATGGAGACTCAGAGATCAGGGGAGTGAAGCAGCTCTTTTAATCTTGTTCTTGCAAAAGACATCTTCCAGATGTCTCTCAGGTGAGCAGGCACACTGAGACAGTCATAGCCAGTGTAGTTATCCCTAAAGTGCAAGTTCATCCCCTGGTTCCCCATTGGCTGAGTACTTCAGAGGTTACATCACTTTCCTGGCCATTACATAAGCAGTAATTTTGTAGAAGTAAGGTAAAACACAAGCAGTTTCTACAGAAATAAAGTAAAATACATGTTTCTGAATTCTGATTGTGTCCCAATGCCCACCAAAGGAAGCCTGCCAAAAGAGAAAGCCAGCTAAGAAAGGAGGAAGAACCAGGAAGTGAAGTAACAAGCCATCATTTTAAAAAATGAATCACCATTTTGTTTTTTACAATTATTATCTAACTCCATAAGTCTTCAAAAAAGGCCTTAAAATGTGGAGATTAGGCTGGGTGTAGCGGCTCATGCTTGTAATCTACTGTGCATATATATACCACATTTTCTTTATTAATTTCCCATTGATTGGTTTATCCATTGATGGGTCCTTAAGTTGATTCCATATCTTGGATATTATGAATTGTGCTGCAAAAAAAATGGGAATGCAGCTATCTCTTTCATATATTGATTTCCTCCCTTTTGCATATATACCCAGTAGTGAAATTGCTGGATCATATGCAGTTCTATTTTTAGTTTTTTTGAGGAACCTCCATATTAGTCTCCATAGTGGCTATACTAGTTTAGATTCCCACCAACAGTGTACAAATCTCCCCTTTCTCCACATCCTCACCAGTATGTATTATAGCCTCTCTTTTTGATATAAACCATTTCAGCTGGGGTGAGATGATAGCACATTGTGATTTGGATTTGCATTTCTCTGATAATTAGTGATACTGAGCATTTTTAAATATACCTACTGGCCATTCGTATATCTTCTTTAGAAAAATGTCTATTCATATCTTCTGCCCTTTTTTTTTTTTTTTTTTTTTGAGTTGGAGTCTCACTCTGTTGCCCAGACTGGAGTGCAGTGGCTGCTCCCGGCCACCGCAGCCTCAACCTGCTGGGCTCCAGTGATCCTTCCGCCCCAGCCTTCCAAGAAGCCAGAATTACAGGCATGCACTACCACGCCTGGCTGATTTATTTATTTATTTATTTATTGTAGAGATGAGGTCTCGCTGCCCAGGCGGGTCTCGAACCCACGGGCTCAGGCAATCCACTCACCTCAGCCTCCCAAAGGCGCGGGATCACAGGCTGAGCCACTGAGCTCGGCTTCTTCTGCCCTTTTTAAAAGCAGATCATTATTATTACTTTGCTATTATTTTTTTGCTCCTCAAATATTCTGGCCTTACCCCCTTGTCAAGTGGATAGTTTGCAAAATATTTTCTTCCATTCTGTGGGCCACCTCTTCACTTTGTTATTTCCAAATTGTCTATTTTTGCTTTGATTGCCTGTGCGTTTGAGGTCTTACACAAAAAATGTTTTCCCAAACTAGTGTCCTGGAGTGTTTCCCCAGTGTTTTCCTCTAGTAGTTTTGTGGTTTCCGGTCTTTTATTTAAGTCTTTAATCCATTTTGATTTGATTTTTATGTATGTGAGAGATAAGGGTCTAGTTCCAGTTTTCCCGGGACCATTTATTAAAGACTGCTTTCCCCAGTAATATTCTTAACACCTTTGTCAAAGATGAGTCAGTTATAAATGTGTGAGTTTATATCTGTATTCTCTATTCTGTTCCATTGGTCTATGTGTTGTTTTTATGCCAGTACCATACTATTTTGGTTACTATAGCTTTGTGGTAAATTTTGAAGTCAGGTAGTGTCATGCCTCCAGCTTTGTTGTTTGTTTATTTGTTTGTTTGTTCTTTGCTCAGGATTACTGCGACTATTTGGAGTCTTCTGTGGTTACATATAAATTTTAGGATTTTTTAAAACGTATTTCAGTGAAGAATGTTATTTGTATTTTGATAGGGATTGCATTCAATCTATACATCACTCTAGGTAGTATTGTCATTTTAATACTTTTCTACCAATCCATGAGTATGGAATATCTTTCTGATTTTTTGTGTGTCCTCCTCTATTTCCTTCATCAGAGTTTTATAGCTTTTCTTGTATAGATCTTTCACTTTTTTGGTTAGATTGATTTTTAGATATTTTATATTTTTTGTAGTTATTTTTTCTTCTCTCTCTCTCTCTCTTTCTTTTTTTCTTTCATTGGTATCTCACTGTACCACCCAGGCTGGATTGCAGTGGCACGATCATGGTTCACCACAGCCTTGACCTTCTGGGCTCAGGCGATGCTTCTGCCTTAGCCTCCTGAGTAGCTGGGACTACAGATACATGCCCCACATCTGGTTTTTTTTTTTTTTTTTAATTTAAAGCTGAAGTCTATTTACTAGGCTGGCCTTAAACTCCTGGACTCAAGCAATCCTCTCACCTCAGTCTCCCAAGGTATTGGGATTACAGGTGTGAGTCACACACCTGGACTTATGTAGCTTTTATAAATAGGATTGCTTTTGTAATTTTTTTTCAGCTTGCTCATTGTTGGCATGTATAAATGCTATTGATTTTTGTATGTTGATTTTGTATCCTGCAGTCTTATTGAATTCATTTATTAGTTGTAATAGTTTTTTGGTGGAGTCTAGGTTTTTCTAGGTATATGATCATGTCATCTGCCAACAAGTCTATTTTGACTTCTTCCTTTCCAATTTGGATACTCTTTATTTCTTTCTTTTGCCTGATTGTTCTGACCAGGACTTCCATTATTATGTTGAGTAATAGTAGTGAAAGTGGGCATCTTTGTCCTGTCCAGTCTTCAGAGGAAAGGCTTTCAATTTTTCCACATTCAGTACAATGTTAGCTGAGGGTTTGTCATATATTGCCTTTATTATTTTGAGATATATTCCTTCTATTCCTATTTTGTTGAGAGTTTTTATCATAAAGGGATGTTGAATTTCATCAAATGCTTCTTCAGCATCTACTAAGTAATTATATGTTTTTGTTCTTGATTCTGTTAGCATGATGTATCACTTTTATTGATTTTCATAGGTTGAACCACTTGCATCTTGGATGAATCTTGCTTGATCATGGTGAATGATCTTTTTAATGTGTTCTTGAATTCAGTTTGCCGGTATTTTGTTGAGAATTTTGCATCTACGTTCATCAATGATATTAGCTTGTAATTTTCTTTTTTTATTATATTCTTGTCTGGCTTTGGTATCAGGGTAATGCTGGACTCATAGAGTGAATTTGGAAGTATTCTCTCCTCTTCAATTTTTTAGAAGAGTTTGAGTAAGATTGGTATTAGTACTTTAAGTATTCAATAGAATTCAGCAGTGAATCCATCAGCTCCTGGGCACTTCTTTTAAAGGAAACTTTTTATTATGGCTTTCATCTTATTACTTGTTACTGAGGCTTTCTCTTTCTTCATGGTTCAACCTTGGTGGGTTGTATATGTCTAGAAATTTATCCATTTCTAATAGATTTTCCAATTGTGTGTGTGTGTGTGTGTGTGTTTTGTTTTGAGTTGAGGTCTTACTCTATCACCCAGGCCAGATTGCTGTGGCTCCATCATGGCTCACCATAGCCTCAACCTCCTGGGCTCAGGCAGTCCTTCTACCTCAGCCTTCTGAATAACAGGGGCTACTGCTGGTATATGACACCATGCCTAGCTAATTTTTTTTTTGTTTGTTTGAATTTTTGTAGAAAGGAGATCTGGCTATGTTTTCCAAGCTGAATCTCCAGTTCCTGGGCTCAAGCAGTCCTCACACCTTATCCTCACAAGGTGCTGGGATTACAGGTGTGAGCCACCACACTCAGCCCCAATTGTTGATGTATAGTTGTTCATAATAATCTCTTGATTCTTTATATTTGTGTGGTCTCAGTTGTTATGTCTTCTTTTCTATTTCTGATTTTATTTGTGTCTTCTCTCTTTTTTTATAGTCTTTGATTTGTAGTCTGTTTTATCTGATCTAGGTATTGCTACTCCTGCTCCTTTTTGGTTTCCAGTTTCATGATATATCTTTTCCCATCCCTTTATTTTTCTCCATGCATGTCATATTAGGTGAGGTGGGTAGGTTTCTTGAAGGCAGCATATAGCTGGGTCTTGTTACTTTATCCATTCAGTGAGTCTATGCCATTTAATTGAGATTTGAGACTAATTAACAATTCAGTATGATTGTTGAAAACTACTGTTTTGTTACTTTAACATTCCTCTCTTTCTGTCTTCCTTTCCTATTGCCTTCCTTTGTGATTGAATGATTTTCTCTGGTAGTATGTTTTAACTTGTGTGTTGTTTTTTTTTCTCTAGTGAATATATTACGGATTTTTGCACTGTGGTTATCATGAGAATGAGGCTTACAAAAACTTACAAAAAACATAGTTATACAAGTTATTTTAAAGAGATGACACCTATCTTAGATTACAAATAAAGGAACAGAAACAAAGATTTAAAAAGACCAAAAAAAACCTCTACACTTTGACTCTGTCTGCGCCCCCCACATTTTGACTTTCAGTTGTCATATTTTATATTACATATTTTTATATTACCTATCTCTTAAGTTGCTGTGGCTATTATTGTTTTTGATAAAAATGTATTTTGGCTTCATACTAGAGTTATAAGTGAATTGCGTACCACAAGTACAGTAATAGATTATTCTGAGTTTGTCTGTGTAGTTAATTTTACTGTGGATTTTATACCAAGAAAATTTTATTTTGCATGTTAGCTTTTTTTTTTAAGTTCCTGATTGAAGAATTATCTTTAGCATTTCTTGCAAGTCAGACGTAATGGTGATGAATTTTCTCAGCTTTGTTTATCTAGGAAATACTTTGTCACTCCTTCATAATTGAATAATAATTTTGCTGGATAGAAAACACATGTATGACAGTTTTTTCTTTGAATATTTTGGAAATATTATTCAATTCCCTCCTGTCCTATATGGTTTCTATTGAGAAGTCTGCTGCCAGGCAAATTGGAGCTCCTTTATATGTTATTTGCTTATTTTGTCTGGCTGCATTTAGGATTCTCTCTTTGTCCTTTATCCTTGACCTTTGTGAATTTATTATATATGCCTTGGTGGTAGTCTTATATGGGTTCAATCTTTTTGGTGTTCTAAGACCTTCCTATATGTGAATATTTACAGCTTTCTCAAGTCTTAGAAAATTTTTTGTTATTATTTATTTTCCTTTTTTTTTTCCCTTGAGTCAGAGTCTCACTCTGTCAGGCTGGAGTGCAGTGGCATGATCACAGCTCACCACAGCCTTGAACGACTCAGGAGATTCTTTTGCATCAGACTACCAAGTAGCTGGGACTACAGGCACATGCCACCATGCCTGGCAAACTTTTTTTATTTTTATTTTTGTAGAGATGAGGTCTCACAACGTTGCCTAGGCTGATCTACAACTCTTGGGTTCAAGTGATTCTCCCACCTCAGCCTTCCAAAGTGCTGGGATTATAGGTATAAGCCACCACGCCTGGCCTCCTGTTATTCTTTCTTTGAGAAGCTTTCTACCTCTTGCTCTTTCTCAGCTCCCTCTTGAACTCTTAACAATTCTTGAATTTGGTCTTTTGAGGTAATTTTCTTTATATTGCAGCAGTCTTCATTCCTTTTTGTTCTTTTTTCTCCTCAGACTGTGTATTTTCAAATAGCCAGTCTTTGAGCTCACTCAGTCTTTGTTACTCTGCTTGGTTCATTCTGCAACTGAGATGTATTTCTGAGTTCCACGATTTCTGTTTAATTAATTGTATTATTATTTTAATCATTTTGTTAAATTTCTCAGATAATTTCTGAACTGCTTTTCTGTGTTGTCTTGGGCATCACTGAGTTTCCTTAAAATTGCTATGTTGAATTCTTGGTCAGAGAGCTCACAAATTGCTGTCTCATTAGGGTCAGTCCCTGGATTTCGCTTCTTTTTTTAGAGGTCATGGTTCCTTGTTTGTTGTTGCTTCTTGTGGGTATGTGTATGTGTCTTTGCATTGAAGGACTAGTTATTTACTTCTGTTGTCTTTGTCCAGCCTGTTTGATTTTTATTGAATACATTTGTGTAGTGAATCTTCCCTGCTAGGTCACTGCCTCCTTTTCAGCTCTAGGTAGCCCCTTAAGGCCAGGTTTGCTTCAGTTCTAGTAGATGCTCAGAGTACTTCCTGTCCCAAATGGGGAGGTCCCAAAGGGATTATCTAGTAGTGTGGGATGACTGGGTAGGGATTTGCACCCAAAGTACCTGGGGAACATACTTTCTACATTGTAGTACTTACTGAACATCCACTCTGATTTGGCATATCCTTTGGCCAAGTTACAAATCAGAATTCCCAGGGCTGGGGAAAGTAGTCCCAGCTCTTCTGTTTGCTTCTGTCTGACCTCTGGGATATTTCTCCCTTCAGGCAAAAAATATTTCCCAGTATGCTTCATATGGTCAAGGCAAGGACAAGTCTCTTGCCAGAGGACCTAGGAAGGTGGGGAAGCTGGTTGACCACCTTAATTTCACTTTTACTAGTGTAGAAACTGTGAGTTAGGAAATTTTCCACATTGTTGGTGCTGGGCAGAATGGGGAAGAGGGATGTCATGGATGTGAAAGTTCAATTGTCCTACTGCGTGCTTGGAGTTTTTCCACTTTTATTGTAGCTCTAGGAACTAACTCATTCTAACGTAAGCTCTGGTTGCTGGTGTAGATCTCAGCTCTGTATATTTGTTTTTTGTTTTCTGTAGGAGAAGTGAAGCCACCTTGCCTCTACACCACCATTTTGGAAATAGAATTCCTCTCACTGTGGTTTAATTTGCATTTCCTTTATGTCTAATGATATCAAGGATTTTATGTGCTTATTTGCAATTTCTATATTTTCTTTTTTTGTTGGTTTGTTTTTTTGAGTTGGAGTCTCACTCCGTTGCCCAGGCTAGAGTGCAGTGGCACACTCATGGCCACCCCAGCATTGACCTACTAGACTCTGGCAATCCTTCCACCTCAGCCTTCCAAGTAGCTGGAACTACAAGTGTACGCTACCACGCCTGGCTAATTTTTTTTACTTATTGTGGAGACGAGGTCTCACCAAGTTGCCTGGGCTGGTCTTGAACCCACGGACTCAGGCAATCTACTCACCTCGGCCTCCCAAAGTGCTGGGATTACAGGCTGAGTCACCAAGCCCAGTCTTTAGCCCATTTTTTTAAAGAAGCTTGCTTAGATTTACCTTTATTTTTTACTTTTTTCCCCCCTTCCGTCCCTCACTATTTTTTACTTTTAAAATACATAGTAATTTACGTATTTATGGGGTAGTTATGAGTATTTATTACATTCATAGAATGTGTAATGATTCAGTCAGGGCATCAAGGGTGTCTGTTACCCTGAATATTTATGATTTCTATGTGTTGTGAATATTTCAAGTCCTCTCTTCTAGCTACTTTGAAATATACAATGCACTGTTGTTAACTCTACTCACCCTACTCTGTTATTGAACATTAGAACTTATAACTTTTATCTAACTATATATTTGTACTCATTAACCCATTTCTTTTCATCTCCCCTCCCACCCACACATCCTTTCCAGCCTCTGATATCTTTTAATTCTATTCTCTACCACCATGAGATCAACTCTAACTCTCACATATGAGCAAGAGCATACAATATTTAATATTTCTCTTTCTGTATTTGCCCATTTTTAATTGAGTTGTTTATCTTCTTATTATTGAGCTATAAGAATTCTTTATATATTCTAGATATAAGTACTTCATCAGATATATGTTTTCCAAATGGTTTATCTCACTCTGTGGCTTATATTTTCATTTTCTTTATGGTTCTTTTGAGGGATAACACTTTTAATTGTAATTAAGTCTAATTTATACATTTTTTCTTTTTTTTTAGAGTTTCAGTGTATATTTTATTTTTTATTTATTTATTTTTTAAATACATATTTTTTATTTTAAAATTATGGGGTACAGTTAAGGGTTAGGTATACAAATATGCATTGTGCAGGTACCCTTGTTGATGAGGTGTGCCCCCCCATCCCAGACAGATATTGACTACTGTTAATCCCACCTCCCTTCCCCTTCCTGCCCCCCCCCCATAGTTTCCCTCCACTGTCAATCCTTTTCTTATAGTATTATGATAGTTGTTCAAGGTCCACTTATGAGTGAGAACATGTGATACTCAGATCTTTGTTTCTGTGAGAGATCACTCAGTGTTATAAACTCCATCCACGTTGCTGTGAAATTCATTATTTTGTTCTTTTTTATGACTGCGTAATATTCCATTGTGTATATGTACCGCATTTTTTTAATCCAGTCCTCTTTTGCTGGACAGCATGGTTGCTTCCATGATCTTGCTATTGTGAACAATGCTGCGATAAACATAAGTGTGCAGGTATCTTTTTTATAGAGTGATTTGAGTTCTTCAGGGTATACTCCCAGTAGGGAGATTGTGGGATCATATGGAAGGTCGATTTTTAGAGCTTTAAGGAATCGCCACACTGATTTCCACAGAGGCTGCGCTAGTTTACACTCCCACCAACAGTGTAGAAGTGTTCCCTTTTCACCAAATCCTCTCCAGCATCTGTTATTTTTTGAGTTATTGATAATGGCTATCCTAACTGGAGTTAGGTGGTTCTTTTGTGAATTTTGTTTTTGGTGTCATAGCTATGAAATGTTGCCTAAACCAAAGTCACAAAAATTTTCTCCCGTTTCCTTCTGAAAGTTTTATAGTTGTAGATTTTAAAAGTTTATTTTGAGTAAATTTTTGTATATATGCAAGATAAGGATCTAAGTTCTTTTTCTGTTTTTTGTTTGTTTATTTGATAATATCCCACCAGCACTATTTGTTAAAGAGACAGTTTTCTCCCATTGAATTATCTTCACATCTTTGAAAATCATTTGAGCAGATATGGGTGATTTTATTTCTAGATTCTATTCTGATCTATTTATGTATATGTTCATTTTTTTATACCAATATCCCTCTGTGTTGATTACTCTAACTTTATAGTAAGTTTCAGGATCAAGAACTATAAGTAATCCTTTTTCTTCCAAATGATTGACTTTTCTGTGTTATTTACATTTTCAAATAAAGTTTAAAATCTGTCGTCAATTTTTACAGAAACATCTGCTTGGATTTTTTTTTTTTTTTTGGTAGAGATGAGGTCTCACCAAGTTGCCCAAGCGGGTCACAAAACCGCGGGCTCAGGCAATCCACTCCCCTCAGCCTCCCAAGGCACGGGATTACAGGCTGAGTCACCGAGCCCGGCTTGCTTGGATTTTTTTAGAGGGATTGCATTGAATCAATTTAGGAAGAAATGCCATTTTAATAATATTGAATCTTCCAGGACATGAACATGGTATATCTCGCCATTTAATGGATCTAATTTAATTTCCTTTAGTACTGTTTTGTTGTCTCTAGTGTATAGATCTTGTGCTTCTTTATTTTTACTATTTATTTCTAAGTATTTTTTTCTTTTTGTTACTATTGAATTGCTATCTTAATTTCATTTTTAGATTGTTCACAGCTAGTGTATGGAAATCAAATTGATTTTTAAGATATTGATTTTATATCCTGTGATCTTGCAAAGCTCATTAGTTATAATAGGCTTTCTTTTTTTTTTGGTAGTATTTCCTGAATCTTCTACATACAGGGCTACGTAGCCTGTGAATAAAGACAGTTTTACATCTTTTTTTGCCCCAATCCTTAGACCTTAGTTTATATTTTTGACCTTATTGCAGTGGCTAGAACTTGCTGTATGATGTTGAATAGATATGGTAAGAGTGGACATCCTTGCCTTGTTCTGGATCTTAGAGGGAAATAATTCAGTCTTTTACCATTAAGTATGATGTTAGCAGCAATTTTTTCATTGCTATTGTTTATGAGAATGAGGAAGTTTCAATTTCTAGTTTGTTGAGAGCTTTCAGCATAAATTGCTTTGGGATTTTTGTTGGATGCATTTTTGGGACTTTATTAAGGTGAGCTTATGGTTTTTGTTCCTTATTCTATTGACATGTCATATTATATTAACTGATATTTGTATGTCAAATTGGTCTTGCATTCCTGGGATAAACTCTACTTTATTGTGGTATTAATCCATTTTACATGTTACTGAATTAAGATAAATATGCTAAATACTTTTGTGTCTATGTTTACGGGTATATTTTCCTATAGCTGTGATATGAGGATAGCACTGGAGTCATAAAATGAGTTTGGAAATATTCTCACCACCTCTATTTTCTGGTAGAATATATGTAGGATTGATATTATTTCTTCCTTACATGTTTGATAGAATTAATCAGTGAAGCTGTTTGGTTCTAGACTTTTCTTTGCTTAATGATTATTAATTACTGTTTTAAGTTAATTTTCTTAAAATAGAACTATTCATATTTTCTGCTTATTCTTGAATCTAATAATTTGTGATTAAAGTTTTTCATTTCCTCTGTGTTGTCTGATTTTATGTATAGTTGTTCATAATGCTTTAGAATGTTTTTCCTTTCTGTAGGCACTTTAGTAGTGATGTCTCTCTCTCTTTTTTCCAGATAATTGTCTCTCTCCTCTCTCCACCCCCGCCCCCCAGTCTAACTCATAGTCTGTCAAACTATGGTACTTGCCCCAAGCCAGCCTGGCAGCTGTATTTGTATATAAAGTTTTATTGGAATAAAGCTACACTTACTCGTTTATATCTTTTTTGTTGCTATTATCATGGTATAATAGGAGAGTTGAGTAATTGCAATATAAGCAGTATGGCTCGCAAAGCCTAAAATATTTATTACGTGACCTTGACCAGAAGAAGTTTGCTGAGCCCATGGTCTAGCTAAAGACTTGACAATTTTATTGATGTTTCGTAAGAAACAACATTAATTTCATTCAAGCTTTCTATTTCTGTTTTGTTGTTTTCTATTTTATTGCTTCTGCTTGGATCTTTCTTATTTCTTTCTTTCAATTTACATTGGGTTTGATTTGCTCTTTTTTTTTTCCCCTAGCTCCTTAAGTTAAAACCTTAGGTTATTGATTTTCAGGTCTTGCTTCCTTTCTGATATAAATGTGTTCAAGATAGTTTCTATTTCCTATGTGATTTCCTCTTTGACTCATGAGTATTGTTTTTAAAAATAAATTAATAGGCTGTTTTTTTAGAGCAGTTTTAGCAAAATTCACAGCAAAATTGAGTCGAAAACAGAGTCCCTGTACACCTCCTGCCCCGCCTCACAGTCTTCCACGCCATCAACATCGCTTACCACCGTGGTACATTTGTTACAACAGTTGAGTCAACATTATACATCATTATCATCCAATCTGTAGTTTGCACTAGAGTTCACTCTTGATGTTATATGTTCTGTGGGTTTTGTATAAGTACATATAAATGTATAAGGACATGTATTTACCATTACAGTATCATAGAAAATAGTTTCATTACCCTAAGAATCCCCTACATTATACCTGTTTATACATCCCTCCCCCAATCCCCTGGCAGTCACTACTGATCTTTTTACTGTTTTCATGGTTTTGCCTTTTCAAGAATGCCATATAATTGGAATTAAACAGTATGCGCCCTTTCACATTGTCTTCTTCCATGTAATAATATGCATCTTAGTCATCTTTATGTCTTTTTATAACTTGCTAACTCATATCTTTTTAGTGCTGAATAATGTTTCATTGTCTGGATGTACTACAGTTTATCCAGTCACCTATTGAAGGATATCTTGGTTGTTTTTAAATTTTAACATTTTTTTTTTTTTTAGTCAGAGCCTCACTCTGTCACCCAAGCTGGAGTGCAGTGGCACAATGATGGCTACCACAGCCTCCATCTTCTGGGCTTAGGCAATCCTTCTTGCCTCCGCCTTCCAAACAGCTGGACTACAGGTGTGTAGTCCCAGCCCATCTAATTTTTTGGTTTACTATAGAGATGAGGTCTTGCCATGTTACCCAGGCTGGTCTCGAACTCCTTGGCTCGGGCAATCCTCTCTCCTCGGGCTTCCTATAGTGCTGGGATTACAGGCATGAGCCACCATGCCCAGCCTTAATTCTGACAACTATGAATAAAGCTGCTATATATATTTGTGTACAAGCTTTGGTGTGAACTTATGTTTTCAAATAATTTGGGTAAATACCAAGAAGTGTGATTGCTGGATTGTATCGTAAGAGCCTGTGTAGTTTTGTAAGAAACTGCCAAACTGTTTTCCCAAGTGTACCATTTATCTTTCCTGTCAACAGTGAATGAGAGTTCATGTTACTCCATATCCTCACCAGCATTTGGTGTTGCAGTGTTTAGGATTTTAGCCATTCTAATAGGTATGTCGTGGTATTTCATTGTTTTCATTTGAAATGTTCTGATGGTGTATGATGTGCATTTTTTCATATGCATATTTGCCATCTGTATATCTTTTTTGTGAGATGTCTACTTAGATCTTTTGCCCATTTTTAAATTGGATTTCTCTCTGTCTCTCCCTCTCTCTCTGTCTCTCTCTCTTTCTCTCTTTCTGTCTCTCTTTCTCCTTTTCTGTCTCTCTCTCTCTTCTTCCTTCCTTCCCTCCCTCTCTCTTTCCCTCCCTCTTTCTTTTCTCCTGTCTTTTCTTTTCTTTCTTTCTTTCATTAGGGTCTCACTCTTCTGTTTGGCACTGATCATGGCTCACCCCAGCCTTGACCCCTTGGGCTCAGGTGATCCTTCTGCCTCAGCCTCCTGAGTAGCTAGGATTATAGCCACATGCCATCATGTTTGGTTAATTTTTTTATATTTGGAGGGGTAGGGTAGAGACAGGTCTCACTGTGCTGTCTAGGCTGGTCTCAAACTCCTGGGCTCATGCAGTCTACCTGCCTTAGCTTTCCAAATTGCTAGAATTACAGGCCTGAGCCACCATGCCTGGCCTGTTTGTTTTCTTATTGTTTCATTTTTTAAAGTTTTTTTCATACTTTGGATAACAGTCCTTTATAAGTTGTTTCTTGAAAATATTTCCTCCCTCTCTGTGGCTTGTCTTCTCATTCTCTTGACCCATGGGTATTTTATTTATTTTATTTAAGTCTGGGTCTCACTCTGTCACCCAGACTGCAGTACAGTGGCATGTTCACGATGATCACAACTCATGGCAGCCTTGGCCTTTTGGGCTCAGGTGATCCTTCTACCTCAGCATCCTGAGTAGCTGGGACTACTGGTGTGTGCTATGATACCCACTAATTTTTTTTTTCTTTTGTAAAGACATAGTTTGACTATGTTGCCCAGGCTGATCTCAAACTCCTGGGCTCAAGCAATCCACCCACCTTAACCTCTCAAAGTGCTGGGACAGCAGGTACAAGCCACTGTGCCTGGTCACATGGGCATTTTAAAACATGCTGTGTTACTTTCACATCCTAAGGGGATTTCCTAAATTTCTCTTTACTGGTGATTTCTACTTTAATTCTATTGTGGTTAGAGAATGTATTTTATTTTTAATAATATCTTTATTGAGATGTTATTAAAACACCTTTATATTAGATTAGATTATATACCATAAAGTTCACCCTTTAAAAGTACACAGTTCAGCTTTTAGTATATTCATAAAGTTGTGCATGATCACTATTGTCTAATTCCAGGACATTTTCATTACTTCAAAAACAAACAAACAAAAAACTCCATACTCATTACCAGTCGCTTTCCCAGGCCCTAGTAACCACAAAATCTGCTATCTGTCCCTGTGGATATGCCTGCTCTGGATATTTCATATAAGTGACATCTTTCAGTTGCTTATTGGTTATTTGTATATTTTCATTGGCGATATGTCTGTTAAATTCTTTTTCGCAGTTTTTAATTGGTTGTTTTTAATTTTCTAGCTTTTAATTGAGGTAACAGTTTTGTCACCTCAAAAGAATTCTTGTATCTTTTGTTCTTTCTTCCATTCTTTTAGAGCAGAAGGTTATATTATTAAATTGAGATCATCTTTCATAATATAGGTATTTATAGCTAAAAATTT
This sequence comes from Carlito syrichta, assembly GCF_000164805.1. NCBI lineage: Eukaryota > Metazoa > Chordata > Mammalia > Primates > Tarsiidae > Carlito > Carlito syrichta. Next base: position 5,350 of record NW_007253569.1, on the reverse strand, counting down.
TCCTCAAGGAACTGTGTTAGCTGAATTCTATAATTTTGGTATGTTGTACCTTCATTTTCACTCATCTGAAAGTATTTTCTGATTTTCATTCTGATTTTTTTTGACCTATTATTTAAGAGTGTGTTGCTAACTTCCACATTTTCGTGGATTTCTTATAACTTTTCTTTTATTGTTTTATAATTTTATTCTATTGTGGTTTAAGGACATACTTTGAGGCCAGGCACAGTGGCTTATACCTGCAATCCCAGCACTTTGTGAGGCCAAGGTGGGCAGATTGCTTGAGCCTAGGAGTTTGAGATCAGCCTGGACAACATAGCCAAACCATGTATTTACAAAAATTTTTTAAATGAGCCAGGTGCAGTGGCGTGCACCTGTAGTCCCAGCTACGTGGGATGCTGAGTTGGAAGGATTGCCTGAACCCAGGAGGTCAAGGCTTCTGTGAGCCATGATTGCTGTGATCATGCCACTGTTCTCCAACCTGAGTGACAGAGTAAGACCCTGACTCAAAGTAAAGGGAAAAAAAGGATCATACACTGAATTATTTCTTTCCTTTTAAATTTAGTAAAATTTTTTTCCCCTATGGCCTAATGTTATCTGTTTCGGAGAACGTTCCGTGTACATTGAGAAGAAGAATGAATAGTCTGCCAAAGTTGCATGGAGTGTTCTATAGATGTCTATTACATTTAGTTGGTTTATAATGTTGTTCAAGTCTTCTATTTCCTTGTTGGTCTTTTTTGTAATTGTTCTATCTTTTTTGTAATTGTTGAAGGTGGGATATCAAAGTCTCCATCTGCTATTGTTCAGTTGTCTTATTTTTCTATTTCTGTGTGATTTTGCTTTATACACTTTGGTGCTCTGTTAGTTGAATATATATTTATAAATTTTATATCTTCCTGATGAATTGACCCTGTTAGCATAAAAAACATTGCTCTTTATCTCTCATGACATTTTCTTTTGTTTTAAAGTCTGCTATTGCCAAAGTTTCCTATGGTTGGTATTTGATGGTATATCTTTTTCCACCCTTTTATTTTTAATCTATTTGTGTTTTTAAATCGAAAGTAAATCCTGTTAACAACATACAGTTGGACCTTTTTAAAAAAAATTTAGTTTGACTTGTGCCTTTTGTTTGGATTGTTTAAGCCATTCACATCTAATGCTATTGATGGTTTGATATATGCCTGCCATTTTACTTGTCTTCCATATGTCTCTTTTTTGTTTTCTGTATGTTTCATGTCTTCTTTGTTCCTCTCTTTCTTTATTAGTGCTTTCTTTTGCATTAAGTATATTTTATTTTCTTCTGTTTTTGAGATGAGGTCTCACTCTGTTGACCAGGCTAAAATGCAGTAGTTTGATTTTATCTCTCCATAAGCTTGAACTCTTGGATTTAAGTGATCCTCCCACCTTAGCCTCCCAAATAGCTGGGACTAAAGTGCATGTCACCACACCTGGCTAATTTTTTTTAGAGGTGGAGGCTTGCTATGTATCCTAAGCTGGTCTTGAACTCCTGGGCTCAAGTGATCTTCCCACTTCAGCCTCAGCCTCTTAAGTAACTGGGATTACAGGCATGAACCCCCATGCCCAGTTCTGCATTGAGTATATTTTTTTAATGGAATATATTAGACTGTTTGCATTGCTCTAAAGGAATACCTGAAGCTAAGTAATGAAGAAAAGAGGTTTATTTGTCTTAAGTTCCGAAGGCTATATAAGAAGCATGGCACTGATATTTGCTTGTCTTAAAGACCTCAGAAAGCCTTTATTTTATTGATTTATTTATTTATTTTTTGAGCTGGAGTCTCACTCTGTTGCCCAGACTGGAGTGCAGTGGCCGCTTCCGGCCACCGCAGCCTCGACCTGCTGGGCTCTGGCCATCCTTCCGCCTCAGCCTTCCAAGTAGCCGGAATTACAGGCATGCACTACCACACCCGGCTGATTTTTTGATGTATTGTAGAGATGAGGTCTCGCTGCCCAGGCGGGTCTCGAACCCATGGGCTCAGGCAATCCACTCACCTCAGCCTCCCAAAGGCGCGGGATTACAGGCTGAGCCATCGAGCCCGACTAGAAAGCCTTTAATCATGGTGAAAGACTAAGTGGTAGTGGGCATGTCCTGTGGCTAGAGAAAGGAGCAAGAAAGAGGAGAAAGTGCCATGCTCTTTTTAGCAATTTAGATCTTGTGGGAACTAATATAGCAATATTACTAAGCCAATCATGAGGGATCTATTCTCTTGATCTAAACACCTCCCACCAGTCCCCACTTTCAACACTGAGGATCAAACTTCAACATGAAATTTGGAGGGGACAAATATCCAAACTATGCCATGTAGCATTTTAACTTTATTAATGATTTTTCTCACTATATTTTTTGAGATTTATTTTTACTGATTTCTCTAGGGCTTACCATATGCATCTTAACTTATCAAAGTCAACTTCAGATTTATACTAGCTTAATTCCAATACTATGTAAAAGTGTTACTCCTATATTTTTGTGTTTTTTCTTTAAATGGTATTTTTGTTATGCATATTAAATATATGTGTTACTAACCCAACAAAATATTGTTATAATTATTACTTTACCTCTCTAGTCATATCCTTAGCTTATTACAAATGTAGCCCCACCCATCTACTCTATGCTGTAATTGGCAAAAATATTACACCTAGATTACCTATATATTATAGATTGAATGTTCCATTCTATTTAACACATAGTATTTCATAGAATTGTTTTTTTATATCAGTTAATAGAAAAAAGGAGAAAAATATGCATTTATAATTTCCTTTATATCAATGTACTGTGTGGAAATTTGAAATAAATTAGTCTAAAGAAAAAAGATATAATTTATTTTATAATTATATAATTACTTTTACCAATGCTATTTGTTTGTATGGATTTGAATTACCATGTGGGATCACTTGCATTCAGTCTGAAGAACTTTTTTATATTTCTTGTAAGGTAGTTCTGATAACAACATATTTTACCAGTTTTTGTTTATCTGGTAGTTTTTATTTTTCCTTTACATTTAAACATTACCTTTACTGAAAATAGGATTGCTAGTTGACAGTTTATTTCTCTGAGTACTTTGAATATGTTATCCCATGGCCTTCTGGCCTCCATAGTTTCTACTGAGAAGTAAGCTGTCAACCTTTTGTGGTTTCTTTGTAAGTAGTGTGTTGTTTTTCTCCTGTTGCTTTCAAGATTATCTCCTTGTCTTCTATTTTCTCCTGTCTTCTGTTTTCTATTTTTTTACTAACGATGTTCCTGTGAGTCCCTTTGCATTTATCTTATTTAGAGTTTTTTGAGCTTCTTGAATGTGTTAGGTATTGTTTTTTAAGATATTTGGGAAGTTGCTAGTTATTATTTCTTCAGATAGTTTTTCTTCTCATTTTTCTTTTCTTTTTCTTACTTCCATTATGTGTATGCTGGTGCACTTAAAGGTGTTCCACATCTATCTGAAACTCTGTTCTTCAACTTGTATAATGTATATTGATATATATTCAAGTTTGCTCATTCTTTCTTCTGCCAGTTCACAGCTACTTTTGAGTCCTGTGTTAATTTTCTAGGGCTACTGTAACATGTTACTACAAACTAGCTTAAACAATAGATTCATTTTTTATTTTATTTTTATATTTTACAGTTTTGGAATTATAAGTCAGAAATTAAGTTGGTTTCTTATGAGGGCTGTGAAGGAAGGATCTTTTCCTGGCCTTTTTCCTTGGCTTGTAGATGGCTGTCTTCATGTTCATATGGCTTTCTCCTTGTTTGCGTGCCTGTCTCCAAATTTCCCTTTTCTATAGATAAAACAGTCATATTAGATTTAGACCCACCTTGATGTCTTCATTGTATCTTAATTTCCCTTTTAGAGACCCTGATGTCAAATAAAGTCACATTTTGAATTACTAGTGACCAGGACTTTAGCATATAGATTTTGAAGAGGTACAGTTTACCCATAGGAAGTCTCTTTTGTGAATTTCTAGTTATTTTTCTTTTTAATTCCATAATTTCTATTTTATTCTTTTTCATAATTTTTCTCTTTTTATTGACTGTCTCTGTTTGATGTGACTTTGTTGTATTACCTAGCCTTACCTCTATAATCCTGCTTTCCTTTAGTCCTGTGAACAGGTTTATAATGACTACTTTGAAATCTTTTACTTTAAATCATTTATCTGGTCACTCTCATAAGTAGTTCCCCCCCCCACAACCCCCAGGTCATATTGTTTATTTGTGTGCTTATTAATTTCTTTGTTGGAAATTGGACATTTTAGATAATATAGTAACTCTGTGTGCTAGACGCTACTCCCCTCTTATTGTGGCTTGTTATTATTTGCTTATTTTTTAGCTGATTGCATTGTTATTTTATTTTATTAGTTCAGGGGATTCATGTTAGCTACATGGGTATATTATTTAATGATGAGGTTTGGGCTCACCCAAATAGTGAACATTATACCCAATAGGTAAGTTTTTTGTTTTTTTTTTTTGAGTTGGAGTCTCACTCTGTCACCCAGACTGGAGTGCA
>NW_007253569.1:0-697 GCF_000164805.1 Carlito syrichta | reverse complement strand
GCCGGAATTACAGGCATGCGCTACCACGCCTGGCTGATTTTTTGATTTATTGTAGAGATGAGGTCTCGCTGCCCAGGTGGGTCTCGAACCCGTGGGCTCAGGCAATCCACTCACCACAGCCTCCCAAAGGCGCGGGATTACAGGCTGAGCCACCAAGCCCGGCTGGTAAGTTTTTATCTTCACCCCCTCAAACCTCCTTGTGGAGTCCCTAGTTTCTATTATACCCATCTCTATCCATGTGAACCCACTGTTTAGCTCTCACTTATAAGTGAGAACATTTGATATTTGATTTTCTGTTTCTGAATCATTTTACTTAAGATAATGGCCTCCAGCTCCATTGATGTTACTGCAAAAGACAATTTTATTCTCCTTTCTGGCTGCATAGTATTCTGTGGTGTATATATACCATATTTTCTGTATCTAATCACCTGTTCATGGACATTGAGGTTGATTTTGTCACTTTGCTATTGTGAATAGTGCTGTGATAAACATGAGTGCAGGTGTCTTTATTATATAGTGATTTCTTTTTTGAGTAGATAGATACTCAGCAGTGGGATTACTGGGTGGAATGATGTATGTTTTAATGGTTTAATATATAGTAACTCAAGACACTTTTTTGGTTTTCTAAGATTTCTTTTCTTTTTTTTTTTTTGAGTTGGAGTCTCACTCTCTTGCCCAGACTGGAGTGCAGTGGCCG
>NW_007253568.1:642377-808545 GCF_000164805.1 Carlito syrichta | reverse complement strand
CTTGGAAAGCTGAGGTGGAAGTGTTGCCTGAGTCCAGTAGGTCAATGCTGGGGTGGCCGTGAGTGTGCCACTGCCCTCTGGCCTGGGCGACAGAGTGAGACTCTGACTAAAAAAAAAAAAAAAAAAGTTAAAAAGGCAGTATCTGTCTTCTAGGATGAAGTTAACCCCTGTTCTCTCTAGCCCCTCATCCACCCCTCTTGTTTCTGCTCCACTCTGGTCCAAAATGATCTCCACAAGGTCCAGAAGCTCATTAGTGCATGTTTTGATTGAATGGGGTAAAGTCTTCACACTACACTAGATAGTTTCTATTTGGATTAAAGAAGTGAAGGGATCATATAAAACTGACTTCCTAGCTTTTTCTCCCTCTTTCATTTATTAATCATACAGGAAAATCAAATGTTAGGTCAAATATAATGAAAATTCAAAATCTGTTTCTATGATTATGTTTATTATTATTATTACTTTTTTTTTGAGTTGGAGTCTCACTCCGTCACCCAGGCTGGAGTGCAGTGGCACACTCACAGCCACCCCAGTGTCAACCTGCTGGGCTCTGTGATCCTTCCACCTCAGCCTTCCAAGTAGCCAGAACTATAGGCGCGTGCTTCCACACCCGGCTAATTTTTTTTTTAACTGTAGAGACAAGGTCTTGCCAAGTTGCCTGGGCTGGGTCTCAAACCCATGGGCTCAGGTAATCCACTCATCTTGGCCGCCCAAAGTGCTGGGATTACAGGCTGAGCCACCGAGCCCAGCCCCTATGATTATTATTAATATGTCCTTGAGAAAAGCAGATTCCTTTTCTTCCCATAAGTAGACAGCTTTGCTTCCTAGGCATTTCCTTTGCAAATAGGTTTCCTCTCTTTATTTTCAGGGATCACACAAAGATGGCAAAAATGTTGGAAACAGAGACTAATTTTTAACAAGTAGGAGGAAGTTCAAAGGGTTTATAAAGATGGAAACAGAGCAAAGAACAATGAATCCAATACTATGATTCAGGTTCAGGGAACTTTTTAGCCTACTACTATTCTTTTAGGGGCTCTATGGCCATATATTATAATTCCTTGCTACTCTAAGTATAGTAGCTACACCAGCATACTTGACATCATTTGGAAACTTTTCAGAAAAACCTTGAAATTTGAAAAAGATCACATTAACTGTATTAACAGTTAAGACTACCCAAATTTTCTTTACTTCATTAACTTATTGGTTCCAGTGAGCTCTCATTATCAGTAATAATTCAATATTACTAGCTCTGATCTCCCTGGCGGTATATAAAATAGCACCTTGGTTCATCTTCAAAGTGCCCTTGAGCTTTTCCTGGAATCTTCAGAATGTCATCCACATACTAACTGATGAGCAGATTCCCCTCCCCCTGTTGCCTGTTGCTTACTGTCTGCAGGGGTGTCCCATGGGAAGCCCTAGGCCCCTTTCAGGGGCAAACATGCAAGGGCCTTGTTTCTGTTAGTAATCACCACACTAGGACTTCAGTGGGTCATGAGCAGAAATTTGGAGAGTGTCACCTTCTCCAATCTCTGCTGAATGTTTTTCCTAGACCCACGTACTCTTGCCTAATACATTCCTAGCCTCATTCTCCATACATCTAAGATATCTCAAAGGCTACAGTTTTCTCTGACACCTTGTGTCTTCACTACTTCACATTTCCATCCCCAAACACTCTGGCACCAAACTTCCCCACAAGCTTCTTCTTCCATGAAATAGAATGATCAATGCCTGTAAGTCACTGTTTATGCCAATTCATCATTTACTGTACTCTCAAAGTTTGAACCCCAGTTTAGGCTCAGCTGGAACCCCAGCTCTGAGAAGCAACAGTATAATGTAGCTGGTTTCAACAACCACCACCACCATCACCACCACTGCCACCACCCATCACCAAGTCAACAGCCAATGCATGCTTTCATTTCATTACCAATACAATGAAAACACGAAATATTTGCCTAGATCACTGGATATTCTCTTTGACCTATCTGCTGAAATCACAACAAAAATATACGGTTTAATTTCAGGAACTGCATTTTAAGATTGACATTGATAAATTAGAGAGGAGCTGGTATAACAAGAAGGATGTTGAGGTTCTAGAAATCATTTACATAGAGTGAAAGGAAGTGAAGAGATTTAACTTGGGAAATGAAGTCCAGGATAATAATGTCTTTAAATATTTGAACAGCTGTCATGTGGCCAGGTAAGTCTCTTGTTCTGGATTATTCTGGTGCCCAGACTAAGATCAATGGGAGGAAATTACAGAGTGACAGATTCTAAAACCACAAAGTGACTAACAAGTAGTAAATGCCCTAGAAGGCAGAGTTGTCTATCACTCATGTGTCTAAGCTAAGAGGAGTATGTTTATAACTGAGCACTTTAGGAGAAATTATTGAATCAAGGGGAAATTAACACAGATGGCCTCATCTCTTGAAACATAAAAGCTGAAGGTGAAATTATTATCCAATCTTAAGGAGACTGAGGCCCAGAATGGAAATTTGATTTATCCCAGTTTACACTAATTACTGGCAGAGAGGGGAGTAGAACCTACATTTCTAATCCCTGCCTCAGGATGCTTTTCACTACATGTCATTCTTCTCTCTAAGAACTAAACCTCAGCTTCTTTAATGATGTATCTACCCCAGGGAGATCAGGTGAGTAAATGGGAAAATAAAGTCTGGTGGGACTTGAATGATTTACTTGCAAAAAACTATTATGAAATAAATTAATGCTGTCAAAACTGAACCGTCTACTTACACTTAGTCTCTTCCTTTCCACCAATCATTTGAAGCCTTTCATCTCTACAAATAGGTATATCTTTTCCAGAATATATTAATAAACTTCTAAGCTATTCTCCAGTGAAACTTTGACTCATTTGATTGTCGTTTCTGCTGAATATCTCTTAGTACATAGGTTAGAAATCTACTTCTGTTCCAAGTCAAGTGAAATAAAACAATGATTGATCTTTGAGATATATTTAATTAATAAAGCAGAGCAACACATGAAAAAGCGATAGAATTCTTTCAAATATATTCTGAGAACAAAGTAGACTAAAGGACATACTTGGACTCAGAGGTTGTGAGGTTTCTGAATTGATTGTAGGTCTTTGAGTTTCTTAGGAGTTAGCCCCATTCATGATCTGAGGCTGAACTTGCTGACACTTTACTTTCTGGTCTAACTGGTCAATCATTGCAGTGCCAACTTTCCCATGAAATAGGGGTGCTTCCATCCCTGTCCCTCTCTAATACCTTCAGGTCTGCTAGAAGGGTCATGAGAAAGAGCTGCAAGAATTAAAATATTAAGTATTACTATCATACCCATCAGCTTTTAGCAAGATGCCTAGGAAGTTGAAATAATAAAATGTAATTGTGGCTGATAGAAGAGGATGGAGAAGAAAATTGAAACTTGAATTTCAAATTTATTTAATTAATCATAATATAAGATTGTTAACTTCATCTCTTATTTCTCCCCTTTTCTCTCCTTTCCTGTTTTTTTTCCCTTACGTTTCCCCCCTCCTTCTCCCTTTACCTATTTGTTATATCACTACTTCCTTCTTATTTCTTTCTTTCTAGTCTCATCCCACTATCATTTGCTTATCTAGGAGTATGAAGAAGCAATTTGGCAATGTAGCACAGGGAAAGGTAAGATACACAAGCAAAGTCAACCATCTTTGTTTTGTACTTTTATCAAAAAGTACTTTAGACCACTGATAAAGTGCAAGGCACTGTGCTAGACATTACAGACGGAGGAGGAAGAAAGACGAACAAATATACTCTGTGCTATACAGGTGTTTATAGTCTTATGAAGGGAATAAAAAATAGCCATAACTTTGGAGAAACGTCGTAGTGCCTTAAGAGAGGGAACATGACTTGTGGTGGGAGAAGATAGTAATTCAGGTTCATCCAATGGAATTTCTAGAATTAGATTCATGGAGTGAAGTATACACAGCTTTCCACTTATTCATCCCTCATTCAACAAATGTTTCTTATAGAGCTGTGTATATGTGTCAGGTATTGTACTTGAAACTGGGGATATGACAATGAACAAGAGCAATATGACCCCAGTCTTCATGGCCCCTCTAGTCTAGTGTTGGACACAGACTTTAAACAAATAAGCACATATTCAAATGAAAATAACAAATGAAAGGAAAGTACAGGATCTCTGAAAATAGAGTTACATGAAGAACCTACTTTAGATTAGGAATGAGGCATGACCGAGTACGCTGAGGTCTTGGAAATGAAGATAGGATAATGTGGGAGAGAGAAAGGAAAGTAATAGCATGACCCAAAGTGTTGGGGCAGTTTCTGGGTACTTCAAGAAACCAAAAGTAGGCCTTGGATGCCTAGGTTCAGTAGGACCAAGAGAGAGTCCAAGTGATGGTGGCTAGGAGAGACTTGGGTGGTGGTGAAGACTTGGAGACCAATTCTAGAGTCTATTTTGAGATTAGAGATTGAGATTTTTAATTAGTATCTATTTTATCTAGCCAATATGTATTTTTGGTTCTTCTCTTCCCAATTGTTGAGTTTTGAATAACCTGTAATTTGCTTTCAGTAATTTTCTCTGATACCATATTCATGTTTGATCCATATCAATGTCAAACCACTCAGAAGTCACTTACCTTAGTTTTTCTCAACTCCTAGGTTTTTCTTGGCTCTGCATTGTTGACCTTCCCTGAGTTCTGTCTCTAATGTCCTCCTCTTCCCTGTCTCTTTCCTGTGTTTCTTCCAGTGAGGTATTTTGAAATGAAGAAGTCACTAGGAGCCTGTTGAAGAGGAATGGAAAGGCAGTGTAGGAAGGGAACCAAAATAGGCAGCTAGAGGCCAAAAGAAACTTTGCTGACTTCTTCCATTTTTTGCCACAACTTTTTCTTATTTCAGTCATCTGAGCTTAGAAAAAGAGAAGCTGTGGGCAAATGCCCTTTCACATCCTACCCCACATGCCCCACCACAGTAGGAATGATAACCACAAGGCCCACGTAAGCAGAAGTAACTCCTTCATGGTCTGGCATTCAAAATGGCCACCGTTATAGTGATTCCTTTGGGAAAACAAATGCAACAAAATGGAGTTGTTCTTGAGAATTTCATTAATGCCTAAAAATCTCTGAGGGAAGTAAGGGAGTGCTGCAAGGGGGCATTATACGTGGAGTCTTTGGGGACAGGTGCTTGGAGACCTTTCTGGGAAGGGTTTGGAGTGGACCTCATATATCTGTTGACTTCTTGGGCTCAAGCACTGAGGGTTTCTGAGAGAAATCATGTAAGTTTCCTGGGAAAGACAATACATGAATGCATTGATCCCTTGACTTTAAATCCTTTATTAAATCAGGGAATAAGGGAATTGCTCAGCATTTTCTTAGTGGTTGTATAAGGCAATATGAATTTAAGCTGGATCTTATCCTAATGGATTGTAATTTAACCTTCCTTTCTTAGATATGATTTATAAACCTCTGATGAAAAGAGTAGTAAATATATAATGTCTTTGTCCTCAGTTCCTAAAACCCTTGGAATTTTCTGAATGATAAGAGTGTATCTTGCAGCCGGGCTCGGTGGCTCAGCCTGTAATCCCGCGCCTTTGGGAGGCTGAGGTGAGTGAATTGCCTGAGCCCGCGGGTTCGAGACCCGCCTGGGTAGCGAGACCTCATCTCTACAATAAATCAAAAAAATCAGCCGGGCGTGGTGGCGCATGCCTGTAATTCCGGCTACTCGGAAGGCTGAGGTGGAAGGATCGCCGGAGCCCAGCAGGCCGAGGCTGCGGTGGCCGGGAGCGGCCACTGCACTCCAGTCTGGGCGACAGAGTGAGACTCCAACTCAAAAAAAAAAAAAAAAAAAAAAGAGTGTATCTTGCTATTCACAATGAGCCCCTTTCAACCAAACCGAATCTATGTCAATGAGGTGACCCTTTGTGGGTTCCTAGGTAGTTTCAGGATGGGGCTGGTAGCCAAAAAGACTAAGAAGGTGATTATAAGTTTGGAGCTTTCAGCACTCCCAACTCTGGGAAGGGGAGTGGCACCAGACATTGCATTAAATCACCAGTGGCCCCATGATTTAATCACACACACAAGCTCCATTAAAATCCCTGGCAGAAGGGATTCTGATTCAACCAGCCTGGGTTGGGCCCATGGAGTCTGTATTGAAACAACTCTCTAAGGGATATAGATGAGCAGCCAGATCTGGGAGCTACTTTTTCTGGAAAACCCACTTTTGACTATTTAAGTTGATCCAGGTCACCACTAGTTTTGTTAAATTTGTTCTTGTTAACTAGATTTTGCTTCTCAGTGTCCATTTTCCCTTTCCCCTGATAACCAACTGCATGTTGCTTTTCCTAGGGGGTACCATCTCTCTCCTCCCTTCAGACCATGGGGTTCTGGAGGAGCCGACCCTACTTCTCATTACAGCAGTTGTCTATCACTCATGGTGGCCTGTCCAGTCAATAGATTCCATCCTTTTTAAAAAGATGATGGCAAGAATGGGCACATAAAACAAGCTGGTTCAGTGAAACCAACCCTTGGATTTTTGCAAAATAAGTTTTTTCTTTCTTTTGAGATCACTAATCTAGATAGACAGAAACCAGGACCTGCTGATGGCCATCTTGCCTCCACAACAGTGGTGCTGCCTGAGAACAGAACCAAGACAAGAGGAAATTGAAAGGGACGGGGGTTCAGAGAGAAAGAGAAAGAGAGTCAGATACCTGGCAACATCAAATAAAACTTCATATCAATCAATTCCATGCCTAAAGCTGGATCACTAGCAGAATTTTCTATTATAGGAGCCAATGAATTCCCTTTCCTTCTGTTTAGCTGGTCCTAGTGGGGTTTCTGCCACTTAAACCAAATAAATTATTTCCAAATTGTACTACCACTCTAGTTCCAGATAGCCTGGGAGAAACATGAACAAAGTTCCTAAATCTCTCTGTCTGAAATTATTTTGGTTCAGGAGACTGGATTTGAGTCTTGGTGATACCATCATTTCCTAATAATGATCAGGAACAAGCCATATAATCTCCTGTAAAACATGGATAAAAATACTTCCCCTACCTACATCTTAGGGTTATAGTGACACTGAATGAGATGAAGGAAGTACATTTGTTATCTTAGCTGTATGAGCATGTTAAACTGTAAAAGTAGGGGCAGAAAAGAAAAGTAGTGGTGACATTTGGTGTCTGCTCTGTGCCAGGGGCAATGTTAGGTGCTCTACATATAAAATCATGTTTCATCTTTACATTTGTCCTTGTTAACTAGATTTTCCCTATGAGGCAGGTTGTGGTGAGAGTTCACATTCACATATGCAGCACCTAGTATATTTTCTGGTTTGGAGAGGTTGCTCAGTGTGTTAATTTCCTGTCATAACTGTGTCACCATTTTAGCAACTTTGGATAAATAATATCTCCAACCCTCAGGTTTCTTCAGCTATAATATGGGAGCTTAAGCTAACTGATATTTATTGCTCCATCTAGACTGAATTGTTTAAGACAAAAATTGTTGAACATGGCACCTGGAAAAGGGTTCTATGTTCAGAAAAGTTCGGGACATGCTGGGATCTTATCCACAGTCATGTAGCAAATCTGTAGCTGACCTTGAGGAGATTAGATGTTCTATGTTTTAATAGTGGTTTGGGCTACACAGGTGCATGCATTTGTCAAAACGAGGCACCTGTAAACTTGGTACTTGTGATTTTATCGCATATAAATTTTACATTAGAATGTACAATCTATAAACAAATATTGAGCACTAATGATATGCACATGGACATATTTAGGGAGAAGTATCTTGAATCCTGTAATTTCCTTCAAAATGCACCAAAATTAGGATGGAATCCATACATAGATGGAGGGATAGATGAATGAATAAGTGCGATAAAGCACATGTGGTAAAATGATAATAGACTCAAGGGAGCGCTATGCTAGTGTTCACTAGAAAGTGCTTTCAACTGTGCTGAGTCTGAGATTTGTTTCATAATCAAGTGTTAGAAAAAATAATCTTTAGACTTCTGCTCAAGAGCTTTGTGTCGCTGATCAGCCCATGGCACCTGCTTCTCTCTGGGCCCCAGTGGGAAGGCCACTGCGTAAGAGCATGAATGCTCCTTCTCCCGAGGACCTTTAAGCCGAAGCAGACACACTATTTTATGTAGTGATTCCCTCTTAGACAAAAAAAAAAAAAGGCTCACCCTTTTTCTTAAAAAAGGAAGCAAGATTCCCTCTAGCTCACTCCCCTCATTTTAACTAGAGCCAAAGCTAAAGAGGCCACAGTAAGCAGTTCTGAAATAACCCCTTCTCTTCAGCTGTCATCGCCTCTACTCCCAGCTGCTCCCTTGGCTTTGGCAGCTCCCCTCCTGTAACAGCCATTTTATCACCCTGGCCCCTCCCTGGACCTCCTTCTCCCCTCTTGGCCTGGTTTCTAGGCCCAGCAAGAATCCTCCTTTGCCTTCCCTCATTTAATCTCATCTGAGACAAGTCTAGGGGTTTAAGCAGACTTCTCTAATTAAAGTCTTAGTCTGTTTAATAAATTAATCAAGCACATCAAATCTGTTCTCGGTTTGTCTTAAACTCTGATTTTGGTCCATTTTTGCATAATAATAACTCATCATTTGCATATGCCTTTCTTAATTCCAAACACTTTCCATTTCTGTTCATTGCTCCGTATACGTTTTTACAAGACAGATTAACAATTATTATTCCTCTGTCACAGATGGAGAGTCTGGGATAAGTTGCAAATTAACATTTACTGAGTTCCTACTGTGTGCATTCACTGTACTTCCTGTTCCTATGTGCACTGAATCTCCTGAAATCCACAGCTTCCTTGTGAGGTGCTTACTGTGTGGGCACCCTTTTGCAAATGAGAAAACCAAGGCCTAGAGAGAACATTTTCTGAAGGATAGCAACCAGACGACAATTGCCACAAGTGCAGTCCCATAGAATGTCAGAGCAGGAGGGATGTTAGTGGCTTCCTAGGCCAACCACTATATTTTCCAGTTGAGGAGGATACTGAGGCCTAGAAAGTTGAAGTGAGCTATTTAGAAGAAAAGCTAGAATTAGAACTCGGGTCTAAATTTTCTGACTTGGCCCAGTTTAGCAAATGAGAAACTCCACATGGCTCCAGACATATGGGAAAAGCTGGAGTGTTTCACGCCCTCAGGGTATCTGTATGCCACTCTGGGCTGGCAGAGCAGTTTTAAAATCTGGCATGAGCTGACTTGGGTTGTCTTGAAAACTTAGCCACTCACAGCCTGTGAGGCCCTCGAGCAGCCCTGATGCAGCCCATATTCCCTTGTGCAGTATTTGTCTCCCATGCCAAGAGGCTTTGAAAGCTGGAGAAGTACAACCCGTTGCAGTAAAAACATTGAAATGGGGAGTGAATGAAAAAAACATGGTGAATAGACCCCAGACCAGCTGGGCACCTGGGCCTATTCCCTTACAATTACCACCTGCCGCATTCTGATTCTGTTTGGTTGAATTTGAGGGTGAATGGGGAGTGTAGAGCTGGATTTTTTCAATGGATTGATTTGTATCACTTCCATGCCAAATGGTATACGCTTGCTTATCAGATCATCTTTGGATATGGCTGTTCATACCCAAGTGTTGCAGACAGAAAGATTCTTACTTCTGAGCTGATATTTGCTTTCTTCTCCCAATAGAGTTGGGAGCTAGGTTCAGAGGTTTATTTGTCTATTTAGTTGCTTGTGTAACTGCTAAAATCACTTAGTCCTTTAACTCCTGGGGCTCCTGTCATTGAAGAGGAACCATGTCTAATAAACTGTCCTGTGGACAAGTGGCTCATAAGTCTGAAAGGCATGTAACAAGGGGATCCTGACTCAAGCTGGTCTTTAATGTCATATGGACTGCTAATCAGCAGAGGACTTACCTC
This sequence comes from Carlito syrichta, assembly GCF_000164805.1. Taxonomy (NCBI): domain Eukaryota; kingdom Metazoa; phylum Chordata; class Mammalia; order Primates; family Tarsiidae; genus Carlito; species Carlito syrichta. The sequence continues at coordinate 798,695 of NW_007253568.1, read as the reverse complement.
TCACTGGAAGTGTGACTGAAAAGAAACTGAATTGGACTGGTGATGTCCACACACGGGATTTTGTAAGACTGAATGAGCTGGACTTTGTAAGACTGAATGAGCCGGACTTTGGTGAACATACAATTTTCAGGCTCTCGGTGTCTGACAATTGTTGTGTCCCATAGGGCTGGATCAGTCCCTTGGTGTTGGGAATGGGATTTCCATGAAAAGGATGGTTATTCTTACCATCATTCTTCCTAGAGCAGATTATTCCTAGACAAGGTGAATGTGTAACTGAACATCCAAATTGGGGATACTGGGGAGTAAAAGGGGAAACAATTAGTAATTATGAATAATTACATTGAGACACCAAGTATCAACTGGGACTAGGGGTCACCCTCCTCTTAGGACATTCAGAGGTGAGCTAAGTAAAAATACTGCCTCCCTGGGTTCTGAGGCTGGAGAGACCTGGAGTGCTTCCCTGCTGCAACGGGCACTGGAGAGAAAGAGGGACAAAAGGGATCCTGAGGGTGAGTCTGGGCCTTGGCCCTTACTAGAAGCTATTCCCTGAATTTTACTTATCCATTATCTCTGATTTTTATGTGCAGATTCCTTAAATGTTACCACCTGGCTTTTCATTGTATGTGGGGAATGAAGGGATGGGCGCAGAAGAGTCCAGGAGAATTACCTCCCAGGAGTAAGCAGAACAAGGGCAGCAGAATGACAGCCGGACCAGGAAGCTGTGCAGACAAGGCAGAGCCCAGGGACCAGGTGAGAAGGGGCAGAGAGAGGGGTATGGGCAATAGTTGTGACTTGCTTGCAAGGACTCAGCCATCTGTGAATGCAGCACTGGTCTGAGTGTTTTATTCTCCTTCTCAAGTCCACCTTCACTCTTTCCTATCTGAGTGACCTTAACAGGGTATTTACATTGCAGCCACCAGCAAAAATGCCTTTGGTTTCTGTTGCTATTCTGATCCTTTGTGTGGCTTCTTGCCTTTCAGGAGATAGTGGATGTTCTTGGGAAGGAGTGTGAGCTTGAGACTCCCATGCTCTCGCACACACCTCCAGAATGGCATTTGAGTTCTGAATTGCGATTACTCTTGGCTTATCTCCCACTCCTTCTGTTAACAGCAATTTGAGGTTGTCACATCCCCAGTGTCCAACGCAATGCCTGATAAAAAGTGAGCATCCAGTAAATTTTTGATTAAATGATGGAGAGAGATGGAAATGACATCAAGGTGGGATAGAAAGAGGTCAAGGTAAAGACTCCACACTCCTTGAGGTCTCAAATATCCATGTGGATTTTCCAAGATAATGTAGAAAGTCTATCCTCATTTTTTCTATGGCTTTCAATCTGATTCTGTTAATCCACTTTTTACCCTACAGGGAAAAGGAGAATGAAATATTATCTATATCTATTATCGCCCTCAGGATCCCTTATGTCCCTCTCTGTCTCTAGTGCCCATTGTGGCAGGGACGTACTCCAGGTTTCTCCTGCCTAGAGTCCAGGGAGGCAGTGTTTTCACTTATCTCACCTCTGAGTGTCCTAAGAGGAAGATGACCACCAGTTCCACCAGATCTTAACAATCATGGCTTAAAAACAATAGAGGCAAGCAGTATTTGTGTAATGAAATTTTAAAAATTATTTTTCTTTGCAGGTCTTACAACTGATAATATATAGGAATACTATTTTTTTCATTTTAAATGTTTCATTTTAAAGATGTGGGGTACAATTCAGGGTATACAAAAGTTTATTATGCAGGTATGCCCCCTGAGAAATGCTATTTTTATCATCTCCACTTTTTTTTTAGTTTTTCTACAGTGCAGGGGTCAATTTAAAAAATGCCATTATTGCCTTGGAGTTATTTCCATATCGTAATCTAGACAAAGTACTTCCCTCTTTTAGTTTGACTTGCATGTAGTTTTCCTTAGAAAATTTTCCAGAGTGAGCCCAAGGTGTTCAGAAAAATTACATTCTGTATCGAGTTATTTGTCCTTCACGTTATAATCATTCAACAAATGTTACTTATATAGAACATTTCCTATTTACTAAGACTGGATAAAGTTTTTTTTTAAAGATCAAAAAAACTTTAGTAGATATAAATATATGCAGGTTTTATGTACAAGCACAGTTTTATAAATTTCGTGGTAAGTAATAGATGGATAGATTTAAAGGTTAAGATTAAAACTTTGAAATATTTAACTTTTAAAACTGTTTTATTTGAAAAATATAAGAAAAAGAAGATAATGAAAGTAATACTCATAACTTTCCCACATTTTTGAGAAATATAATCTCCCCATCAAAATTTAGTCACTGTTATTAACAATTTGGTGCATGTCCCAGGCTTTTAAAATTGTTCTCTGTTACTCCCTCCCCCTTCCTCTCTCTCCCCACCACCAACACACTCACACACGTATGTACACACGCAAACTCATTCACATATATATTTTTACTTATAAAGTGGAATTGTGTTGATTATACGGTAGTCCCATTTTCTTTTTCACCTAAAAATATTTTATAGAACTACTTCAAAGTCAGTACACATAGATAATATCTCTCTTTTTAAAAAATTTTGGTTTTTGCCTTTAGTTTTTTAATCTGATTGAAATTTATTTCCGTGTATGGTATGAAATAGGGATCTAACATTGATTTTTTAAAAATGAATTGCCAGGTGTCAATATAACTATCTTTCCCTATTAATTTAGAATGCTGCTCTTAAAATGCTGACTTTATCATTAATTGAATACCCATATTAATTTGAATCTATTTCTGGACTTTTATTGTTTCATTAATTCGTTTGTTTATCTTTGTGACAATTATTGCTTAATGTACATAATCATAATGTATTTTGATACTGACATATATTCCTCTATAAAGTAGTGACAATTTTAATTTCCATTTTTATATCTTAAAAGAAAATATTCCCTGCATTGCATCTATTTTCTGGTTTATTTTGAATTCATGTTTTTTTCATTTTGATTTTAACAAAATAATACATGTACATAACTTAAAAATTAAATAAAATAAGAAGGTTTATAATTACCAACCCTTGTCCGATTACTGTTCAATCCTTAGCTCCTTCTTCTCAGAGGTAATAACTTCCATTTCTTTGAGCTGATCTTTCTGGTACTTTCCTCTATACTTCCAAGCAACATGATTATGCTACTAATTTTTTATTTATGTCCTTTAAATATCATTCATTGACTTCTATGTTAGTTGAGGTACTGCTGTCTCTTACATTCTACTCCACTCCCTTTTTTTGCTCAACAGAGTATGTCACAAATTATGATTAAATCTATAATTAGCATTTACATTGAGACCAGGCAAACACTTTTAATTTGCAGAATCAATTAGTACAATATGATTACATTTTCTTGTATAAAGGAAAATCTTTGGCTGGGTGCAGCAGTTCACACCAGCACTTTGGGAGGCTGAGATGAGAGGATTGCCTGAGCCCACAGGTTTAAGACCAGCCCGGGTAACTTGGCGAGATCTCATCTCTACAATAAATCAAGAAAAATTAGCCAGGCAAGGTGGTGCATGCCTGTGGTTCCAGCTACTTGAAAGGCTGAGGTGGAAGGATTGCTTGAACCCAGCAGGTTGAGGCTGCAGTGGCCATGAGAGTGCCACTGCACTCCAGCCTGGGCAACAGAGAGAGACTCCAATGCAAAAAAAAAAAAAAAAAGAAAAGAAAAGAAAGAAAGAAAAAGAAAATCTTTGTGGGATTTTTTGGAGTTCTTTATTACTTCTGTTTTCACTGTGTAATATTTTATAAACTAATATCGAAATTTTTCTAAACATTCCATTAGAGGTACCATATACCTATTAGCAGATACTTTTCCTTATGGTCAGAAGCTAATAGTTTATTAATTCCCTCCTTTTCCCTGAAAACTGTCTTCCTGCTCCAATTCTCTGTTGCCTCAATCCCAAATCTTTCTCTTTCTTAATTTACCACCTCATTCTGTTGGAGCATATTTTCTAGTAGCTGTCAACAGTTCTGTATTTTTATGTTTTAGATATGCTACTTTTAAACAACCTATATTTTGGATATATTAGCTTTTAAAAAATCTTAGTCTTATTGAAGTATAATGTAATTGCTGTATTTGTGTTTGAATCCATCATATTTATTTTGTGCTTTCCATCATGACTGCTGTTCTATTTTTTCTCTTCTTTGCCTTCTTTTTGATTTGTTGATTTCACTAGGTTGAAGTTTTTCTTCCACTACTAGTTTGGAAGTTTTATATTTTGTTTCAGATTTTCTGATGAGTATCCTAGAAATTACAGTATACATCCGTGATTCATCAAATGTTAAGTAATTCCTTTACCCACCCAGACGACACAAATACTTTAATATGAATTAACACTTTCCCCAATTCCATCCTATTTTTACTGTGTATTTAAATTCCCTATATGTTTAAAACACCATAAAACATAATAGCTATTATTCTACATAGTCCATATTCATTTAGATTTACCCACATATTTACCATTTCCTCCGCTCTCATATTTTTCCCTCAACTTTCCCATCTACCTGTGATCATTTTGCTTATGTCCAAAGTACTTCTGTAGGATATTCTTTACCGCAGATGTATAGAAGGCAAACTCTCTTTTAACTTGTCCAATAATGTCATTACATTGCCTTAATTTTTGAGGTGTATTTTTGCTGAATATAGAATTCAAGATAGGCCTTTTTTTTTTTTACATTATATTGGAAATATTCCCCTGTGTTATTTTTTCTTTTGAAACTGATATGTTAGTTTCCACTGTGTCATGCCTTTGAATATAATCATTTTGTCTAGCTTATAATTTTCTCTTTCCCTTTGCTTTTCTTGCAAATCAAAGTGTGAATTTCTTTATCTTTTTTCTTTTCTTTCTTTTTTTTTTAAAGCGGGATTTATCGAGAGGACAGAAAAGCTCCCACAGTGGGAGGGGACCCGAAGGAGTTGCCCCATCTTTTTTCTATTAGGGATTTATGGAACTCCTGAATTAGGAACTCCTGAATTTGTGAATTGCTATCATTCATGAATTTTGGAAAATTCTTAGTAATTTTTCTTCAATTATTACCTATATCCTATTTTCCTCTGCTTTCCTCATGGTTCTAATTAGAGACATATGTCTCTAAGACATGATATACATATGTTAGATTTTTTATTCCATGTTAAGTGTTGATAAACTATGGCTTGTGGGGTAGCCACCTGTTTTTGTAAATAAAGTCTGGAATATCGTTATAATTATTTAGTTATCTGTTGTTTATGGCTGTTTTTGAGCTATAGTGACAGAATTAAGTAGTTATAACAGAGACAGTATGTTCCACATAATCTGAAATATTGACTTTGAGTGTTCAGACAAAAGTTTGCCAATCTGTTTACTATAATTTCTATCCTCTCTTCTGTTTTCTCCCTCATCTTTTTGGTCTTTCTGGATACTTTCTTCTGATTTATACTCTAGTTCCCTAGTTTAGTTTTTGGCTATCTCTGATCTACTTTTAAACTTGACCATTAAGTTGTTAGCTATGTGCTGTATTTTTTTTTTTATTTTTTTTTTAGTTATAACATTTCTACTTAGTAATTTTTCAAATCAGAGTCACTTTTTGTAGCTTTCACTTCTCGGTTGAAATGCTCAAGTTTTTCTTTTTATCTTTGAAGACAGGAAACATGATTTTGTAGTCTGCGCCCAATACTTTCACTATCTGAAATCTTTGTGGGCTTGTTTCTGTTGTCTTTTTTACCCCCTTGGGTCTCACTCATAGAGAACTTATGCTGGATGTTGTATTTGAAATTTTACTTGAAGAAAGAATTTGAGCCTAGATTGAAAACATCTACTTCCATAGAGAATTTTAATTTGCTTGTGATACTCTAGAACTACCTTAATTGAAATTTCAGACTTGAGATTCCCTGAGTCATCCATGTGAGGATAATGTTACTTCCAATTTATTTTTTCTCTAACAGAAGTGGTTCTCAAACTTATCTGTACATCTAAATCACCTGGGAAACTTTAAAATGTACTGATGCTTGTGTCCTAATGCTAGAGATTATGATGAGAATGGTCTATGGTGTGGCCTGGGCTTTGGAATTTTTTGAAAGCTCTCCAATGATTCTAATGTGCAGACACATTAGAAGATTTACTCTAAGAGTAAAGTCTTTTAGGACCTCAAATTAATGTGTGGTATCCATCAGCCTCTCCACTTGGCAGACCCTTTTATATATTTTGTTCAATGAGGCTGCCAACTATTACAGCTCCATATTGCAGCTGTTTCTTCCTTAACACAGCAATATCTTTTGGATATATACTCAGCAGTGGGATAGCTGGATCATATGATAGTTCTATTTTTAGTTTTTTGAGGAACTTCCATACTGTTTTCCATAATAGCATATTAATTTACATTCTCCCAAACAGTGTATAAGAGTTCCCCTTTTTCCACATCCTCATCAACACTTATCTTTTGTCTTTTTGATAACAGCCATTCTATCAGGGCTGGGATAGTATCTCATTATGGTTTGCATTTCCCTAAGATTAGTGACGTTGGACGTTTCTAATATACTTAATGGCCATTAGTATGTCTTCTTTTGAGGAATGAGGCTAGAAAGGGTAAGGGCAGGGAGGAAAGAAGAAGAGGTTGGTCAATGGGTACAAAAATACAGTTAGAAGGAATAAGTTCTAGTGTTTGATAGCACAGTGGGGTGACTATAGTTAAAAATAATTTATTGTGTACTTCAAAATAGCTAGAAGAGAAGATTTGGAATGTTTCTAACACAAATAAATGATAAATTTTTGAGATGATGAATATCCCAGTTTCCCAGATTTGCTCATTACACAGTATATGCATGTATCACAATATCACATGTACCCCCCAGATATTTCCACATTCATTATGTTTTTTAAAAAGGTAGTAAAGATGTCTGATTAAAATGGTAAAAATGTCTAATAAAAGAGAATCTTCTGATATTTTTTATATGCCTGTCAGCATGCAGAGGGCAATTTGGGGAAAGGTAACTTTAGATCAACCATTTCTTTTACAGACTTCCATGTGCCTCTTCTCTGCTGACTCCATATGGGTAGCCCTGAGTCTATAAGCCTTTCCCATTCAAATTATATAGAAAATAACTATTTAACCACCAGTCTGGAAAACAAGTGGCCTGACTGTGAGAGTGAGGGAAGGACATGACTACTCCGTGCATGAACTTACAGTGTCTATTTTTAGCCCCTTACCTGAACCCAACCCTTCATTGTACCTGCTGTCTCTAAATCTTGAGCATTTCAGGTTTTCCACTGGGGTGAGTTAGGTAATTTATTTGTGGTATCCCTTATCCAGGTGACTTACATCATTGCTTCCTCTGTACTGCTAAATCACTACTCTTACCTCCATCTGATCTGATCTTTCAAAATTGTGTTGAATTCTCTTGTTTGCTTGTCTTCTTTCTCCCCATTGTCTTTTATGGGTTTCTTTCTTTTCTTTTCTTTTTTACTCTAGTAGATCGTTTAAACTCCACGATACTTCGGTTCCTTTTCTGTATATGGAAATAATGCTGGCTTTGCTTCATGACTCAGAGACTTTTTGTGTGTAGATATTGTCAGACAATGTACATGAAAGGGTTATGGGGAAACACAGAGGACATTATTATCATTTTCTTTATGATGTCTTTGTCTTCATTAATCTGAGTTTCTAAATAAATGCTGAATTGAAATTATGCTTTCATTTGCCACCAGACAAGCTGGGTCTGCTTCTTCCTGGTGTTGGTGGTTGTATCCCTCTTCCTTTTCATCTCTTACTGTCTCTTTTCTGTTGGGTTTTTCAGGGTGTGCATGAGTCACTTCTGCTCTGAATGGTAGTGTGATATTCTCTGCCTCTCCCTTGACACACCCATTCACTGACTGGGTGGATCCTCACTGAACTCCCCTGGGTGGTGACATCCACTATCTTGGAGCTTCCCAAGGCATGTCCTAGCTGCTAAAACAGTACTACTAAACAAGAGGAGGCTGGCATTCCATTGCTGAGGTTCTGATTTCTACCCAGTGGGTGCTGTCTTATAAAAGGAACTTCATCAGCTAGTTAGGCTATGACACTTCAAGAATCTAAGGGTTTTGCATATATTAGCTTATTTAATCCCTCACAACAACCCTCTATTATCCCATGTCATGGAAAAGAAAATTAACATTCAGAATGATTAATAAACATTCTCAAATTCATAATGCTGGCCAGTAGCAGAGCTAAATTTAATCCCAGATTATCTCTCCCTGGAGTCTAGGCTCTTAACCATATTGTTATCCTGTCTTTTAAATCAGTTTTGCTTAACTAAGAGTCAAGAAAATCTCCCAGAATTTAAAGTACCTAGCAGGGTACTGGCATTCCTTGATTCTTTGGTGGTATAAAACAAAAGTTAACTCTAAGGATCTACCTCTAAAGTTCTACCTCCTCTGTACCCATTACCCCTGCAAATTGGACACTGATCTTCTACATGCTTGAGTAGTAGACTGATGGCAGGTTAAATCATATGAAATTATCAATATTTGGCCACTTTGATCTATACAAATGACAAGCACATATGTTTCAATCTAATATTTGTTGAGCTCCTACCTACACAGGTGCAAGATTTGGTTCCAGGTGTGTTAATGTTGTCTCATTTAATCTCCGAAACAATACTTCAAAGTATTTTTAGCCTCCATTTCGCACATGAGGAAACAGGCTCAGACTAACTAGCTGAATGTCACCCAGCCATTGTAGCGGTAGAGTCAGGGATCTTGTTCCAAGATGGTCCCTTTCCACTGCACAGGTCTACAGGCTGAACCTCAGGAACTGAGTGGTGCTAAAGGTCATGGAGGAGAAAAGGAAGGTCACATTCAAGTGGCAGACTCAAGTTATACTTTGTCTTGAAGTGAAGCATGAGTCAAAAGGGGGAATAACATTACCTCTGGAAAACAGTCAAATATGACTCAATCAACAGCAAAAGTCAGCTTTGGAAAACTAAATCAGACCTATTCAATTTTACTCAATATTGTTACAATCACCAAGAATTGCAAAATTGTGAGAAAGCTTGCTTCAGCTTTAAAGAAAATTTGGAAATTGAAGGGTGATTTGCCTAATTGGAGAATGCTGTTCTGTGTTGGGAGCCCAGTCAGGAGAGCCCAGATGGGGGTCATCCAGAATAGCTGGAGACTATTGAGATTCAAGGTTGAGACAAACACAACTTAGAGAACTTAGGGTACTTTGGGGAAGAGGTATGGTAGACAGGTCTTTATGGTACAACCAGGAAAGTATGATAATGTGGGGCTCTCTAGAATCTCCAGTGCTGACTGAGCCATCTGGGATTTGGAAATCCAGTTTAACCACCTGGAAGTTTTTTGGAAGGACCAGGCTGTAAGTTGTGGACTTTGGGCTGGGAAAGGAGGTGGTGTTAAATGGGCATGAACACACTGGGATGTGTTCCAATTAGATGGATTATTATTCAGGGATAGATGCGGAAATAGTTGAAGTGGTTCACAGGCATTCATTTTAATTTTGTGACTTTTCTCTGTGGGAACCTACTTTCATCTGGTTCTTTTCAATATGGATTGAGTCATATTCTTTTTATTTGCCACAAGCATTTATTTGCCATAAGTATTTTTAAAGCATTGGACAATTGCTGCCTCATTTTCAGGCAATTGATAGAGAAGCCCTTGCTGAGCTGCTAGGAGTTTGAGAATAATTCTCAACCACTGATGCAGAACTATAAAAAGAAAAGCAAATGTTGTCATTGATCAACAGATTTTTGTTTCAAATCTTTTGAGGCCAACCTGCTAGGTATCAGTAAGTATAAAGGCTTGCAGACTGCCTTTTATTAGCTTATAATCTAGTTGGGAAAAATACGACATAGACGCAAAGCACAAGACATTGTTTCACAAATGTCAAATGTATGGTGAATAGACAAAGTTAGAGAAAGCAAGGAGGCTGACATTGACAATGGGGCTAATGAAGTTCATGACTCCTGAAGAGGGTAGATTTCAACTGATCCTTAAAGAATGAGCATTCAGGGGACTACGGATAGAGGGAAGGCATTGCAGGCTGAGGGAATGACACACAAAAATAACTCCAGGGGTGAGAGCTCATATTTGCTTAGAACCTGAGTAGACCAACTTGGGCAAAGTGGAGAACTAGTTGAGGGAGTAGTATGAATGCCCTTTTGTTTCTCTACCTACATGATCCCCTGGGTGATCTTATTCAGTCTTTCACATTTATATAATATCTTTATGCTGCTGATTCCTGGATTTATGACTCCAGCACAGACCTGTATTCACAAAGGAACTCTTGGTTTTTGCTCTTCAGACTCCTCCCTGTTCTCCGACATCCCATGACTTTCCCCTCTTAGTAAATGGCATCATGATTCACCTAGGTGGTGAAGACTATACCCTGGGAATCATGCTTGACTTCCCTCACTCCCACAGCCCTGATCCATCAACAAGTGATGGCTTTTCAACAAGAGTATTTCAAATCTGTCCATGTTTTTCTCTGACTCTTACTGCTAACACACTTGAACTAGGGTACCAACCTCTCCTTCCTGTCCTTCTGTAACAGCCCCTTCCAAGCTTAGTTCCCTGCAATCCTTTCTCTAACCTACAGTCAAACTATTCATTTTGAAATACCATCAGATTAAATGTCAGTGGATCAGACCCCTCCTTACGACTCTTTGATGGCAGCTCAGTGCTCATAGCATAAAATCCCAACTCCTTATGATGATTGACATGAACACCCCTCATACCTGCCCAGCATCCACACAACTTCTAATAGCTGCTTCTCCATTTTCTTTGGAGAATTATACCCCTCCTTGATTCTTACAGTAAGTGGTCTGTGTGAGCTGATTCCACCCCACTTTGTGTTTCAGGGGTGTCAGCGAGTCACTCGGGCATGTACAATTAGCATATTCTCTCCCCACATCTCAGTGGTTTGCTCAGAGATAGATGAACACATGTCCTAAGTTGATCCAATAAAACTCAAACCTAGGTCTTTTGCTAGAATATCTGACTGCTGGATGTGACATTATGTGTACTTGGGGCTCATAGGGACCCATCCATGGGGAGAAACTTCCTGAGTCTGAAGACAACTCAGGGCAATGGAGACTGACAATGGAGAAAGACCAAGTTTTGTTGACTCTGTCTGAGCCTAGCACAATCTCCATTCCCATGCAGTGTCTGTGTTTTTCCATTATATGAGCCAAAATATTCTCTTTTTGGCTCTACTCTATGTCTGTACCCTTATCTATCTACCTATCTTTTTAAGAGTTGGAAGAATCTTACCCAGGATCTTCCCTGGAAGTCAGTCCCTATGTCTCATTGGCCAGCATTGGTTCACATGTCTATCTTAAACCAATTCCCAGAGGCTTAGGCCAGTACCTGAAATGCATAGGTCCTTGGGATGAGTGAAAAAAAATTGATTTCTGTCAGAAAGGAGGTCACAGGTGACTGATTGCTAGTTATGACTGTACAGGGTCAACCACACAAGTTTGTCCCATTTTTATTTTGTAGACTATATCAGGTGCTTAAATGTGCAATAGTCCTGACACCTTGATTTGAGGGAACATTTGTTGTATATCTATATAGCAGAGTTGGTATCTTTCTAACTGACCTATGCTGCTTGTTTGTCAGGGCTGGTAGCTCTGGAACCTCTGACAGTCTACATGATTTGAGTGGGATCCCCTCTGCTTTCTTCATTTTTTAGTTTCCATCTCTGTAGCAGGAATTCAGAGTTTCCACAGAAGACCTGTATAGAGTATACACTAATCACAATATATGTTGACACAGACTATCTCAGAAAAATAGATTAAAAAAATTTTTTTTTGAGTTGGGGGTCCCACTCTGCCACCCAGGCTGGAGTGCAGTGGCATGATCACTGTTTGCCACAGCCTCGACCTCCTGAGTTCAGGCAATCCTTCCATCTCAGCCTGCCGAGTAGCTGGGACATGGTGGGTACACGCCACCATACCTGGCTAATTTTTTGATTTTTGGTAGAGACAAGGTCTCACTGTGTTGTCCAGGCTGTTCTTGAAACTCCTGGGCTCAAGTGATTCTCCTACTCAGCCTCCCAAAGTGCTGGAATTGCAGGCATAAGCCACTGTGCCCTGCTGAAAAATAGACTTTAAAAGGAACTTTCCCTTTCTCTATGTTATTGCTTTATATAAAGTTATATAACGTTTTTGAAGCCCCAGGGTTTTAAAATTTTGCTATAGCTTTTTTTTTTTAAACTACCCATCTCTGCCCTGTTCCCAGTGCCACCTCCTTTCCCTGTTCTGGTTATTTATAATGTAAAGAAAATGTACTTTTCAAGTACAGTCTTATGGAAACCACTGACACAGATAAGAAGGATCAAAATCAATCTCCTTAGGCTGCCTCTGAAGGATTTCATGCAGCTGCAGTTGAATTAGTGCCTTCTCTGAATGGTCTGGGGCTGGGATAGAGTTCCAGAAAAGTTCGAACTCTTGAAGGAACTTGTGGGGGGACTCAGGGAATAATTCCGGGGAGGTGAAATTGCTGAAGGGTACAGAGTCCAGAACAACTCAGCTAGTATATGTGCTGGATGTTATGGAAGTGTGTGTGATTATGTTATAAAGTAACAATCATCAAAAATAAGTACAATGTCCTGGGGCTGCCACCACCAAACATAGGGCTCAGGGTGGCTGTCCCAATTTCCCTTCCTAAAGGACAGTCCTGTTTTACAAAATGTCTAGCAGAGGCTGGGGCAGAATCTGAGGAGTTTGGTGGAAGATGGGTAGCTTGGCCCAGGAAGACATGCAGGGAGACCTTTGTTCTTAAGAAGCAGATTCTCCTTTTTTGCTGACTCCTACTCATCCTCTCTACCTCAGCTCAGGCTTTACCTCCTTCGGGGGGGCTGCCCCCGACATCTCTGCCTTACAGTTCTGGTAGGTACCCCTCTGTGCTCCTGTAGCAACTAACCCTTGACCAAAACAGCTCTGGCTTTCTAACTGACATTTCTAACAGATCATTTACTTCTCTCCCCACCTCCCCACTAACACAGCTTAATTAGCTTCTCAGTTTCCTCATCTGTAAAATGGGGATAATAATAAACCTTCCTTCACAGGGTTATTGTGGGAATGAAATAAGATGAAGAATAGCCCAGAAGCTGGGATACAGTGCTCTGTAAATATTGTTGTTGTGTTATTACATCATCATCATCATCATCATTATCTTTGAATCGTCAACACTGAGTCAGGTACATGTCACATGCTCAATGTATGTTGTGAAAGGAAAATGAGTGTGGAAATTCACAATCAGAGAAAGAACACATCAAAAGTTAAATAATGATAATGAAAGTCTTTGCAGGCAGACACGATGAGACAGCGAGGTATGTAATTAACTCCCTAAAGGAAGGGGCCTACAAGAGGTTATTGATTGCAAAAGAATGAAGCATCCCTGTGAGATGAAGCAGTTGGGAGGATTTCACCAGGGACAGTAGGGCTGAACCGCTCTGTGAGGGTGGAGGGGAGCTGAGCTAGTATATAATGAGGCCAGGGGAGGGATATCAGGGGGAGGTCCCCCAGATGCAGCCTGACAGCTTAGAAAATGTGAGCACTGAGGGTGGTCCTTCCAGGAGCTGAAATTTAATTTGATGTGAGGATCTGTGACCTAACCTCAAAGGGCCCAGCCCAATCCTGAAGTCTGTTTTATTCTTGCTGGAGAGTGGGTGGCGGTTGCAGTACAAAGCCCACACATCTGCAGAAACATTTTCTTTGTAAACCAGCTCCCTATGACAACCATTGCATGTGTTCTGGGGTAGGGGCCAGCTGACTCAGGAATTCATCAAACCTTATTATGCCCATTCTCATCGGCTTTCAAAGGGTCTTTACACAGAACACTCCTAAATGAATGAATGAAGCGAATGAATATTCATGGATAGATTTTCCCCCACCAGCAGTCCGGAAGGACGCCACTTTCAGAGTCATTTGCTGTTTCTTGGTAGAGTGGGCTGGATTTGGCCTTTGTGCTTGTCGCAGAAAAGAGGGAAATGAGTTAGTTTCTGACACTGAAGACCCAGAATGTCCTTCACCTTTCTGTGATCAACTTGTCAAAGACCAAGAAGTGTTGGAGAAGGAGTCAGAGGGTTTCTAACCAGACCTCTTGTCCGCAATGTGTAGAACAGGCTGGCCCATGTGTTCAGCACACACTACCCGGATTACCCGCTCTGGGCCCACGTGACTCGGTTTCTCATAACCTTCTTTTCATTCATTTGCCTTGCTGGACCCGCAGTTCTCTGCATTCTGATTGGACGCTGGCTTTCGTAATAATAATTCCAACATTTGAAGAGGGCTTTCCCGTTCGTGAGGGGCTTTCAACTGCATTATCTGGTTCCTTTGACCATCCTGAAAGTAAGCAAGGGCGAGAATCACTTAACCTGTTGCACAGGTGAGGGATCTGAAGCTAAGAGGGGTTAGTTAATTCAGTCACAGAAAGGCAGAGATGAACTTAGAACACGTGAATCCTGACTCCCAGGCTGGGATGCTCTCCTCTGTATGGCCCCATTGCGCTCCTGCAATGACCAAGCTTTAAGCCACTGACATCGCAAGTTTCATAAGCTTGAAAGCTGGTCTTTTGGGCCTCAAATAATGTTTGAGTTTTCCACTTATGGGTCAAGTCAGTTGTTCAAGTTCTGATTTGAAAGAGATCACCCCAAGGGCAATCCCACTGCAGAGCACTTTCTAAGACCCACAGTAACTCGAGTGGTTTTGGCATCTCTGGGTGCCAGTTAATACAGGACAGACCATCTCTCCTGCCTTTAAGCTCTCTCTCACATGTCTTTGGGGCTGGCTCTGGCACATGGGACTGTCTCCCCTCAAACAGGCACTTTGCCACAGTTCTCATGAGGAGTCAAACAGGCCAGATCTGTGGAGAACATCATCCTCAAAATTCCAAATGCATTGACTCTTACATTCCTGGCAATCTCACTTCCAGGAACTCTCTCTCTCCTTGTCTCTCTGTTAGTGTGTGTCAGTGTCACAATGTATGTACAAGGTTTTCTGCAGCAGCACTGTTTTGTAATACTAAAGACTGAATACAATCTAAGGGATCATATATAGAAAATCAGTTAAATAAATTGTGGTAGAACCACATAAAGAAACACTATGCAGCTACAAAAATGAGTGAGGAAGTTCTCAGAACTCTTATAAAGATTGCCAGGATTTATTGTTAAGTTAAAAAGCAAACTGCAAAACAATGTATATAGTTTGTTATATTTTGTATAAGGTATGGGGAATGAGTACTTATTTCTATTTGCCTGTGTTTGCATAAAAGAACAATGGAAGCAGACTGGAGAAAATAATACAATGTTACTTTTGAGAGGCAGACAATGGGATGGATGGGGTGATGATGACAGAGAGGGTTAGACTTTTTAATGGGCACTTTTTATATCATTTTAAATTTTGAACTATGTCAGTGCATAATCCATTCAGGTCATTAAATTAAATTTAACAAACTTTCCCCTACCAGCTAGCCAAGGCGTGCTGACCACTTGCCATTGAAGTCCTCTCCCATAGGTCTCCTAGAGATGTATGTATTTGAATGGAATCCATATTCTAAATTCTTGAGCTGTGGCTCAGGCATTGCACTAAGTCATTGGAACATATTGTCACCTAAAAGGACCTAGTCAGGTGAGAATGTGTTACTACATATGGAGATATGGAAAAGTAAGGGAGTGTCCTAAGGCTGGGCAGGGTAGAGGGATTGCTTGGAAGACTGAAAGGCTGCTTAACATTGTTTGAATGACTTCAGGATTTTGTGGCATCCAGGGCCTTCCCTTTTGAAGTTCAGGTGAATTCCCAGGTTACCTTCTTGCAATGCTCCGGCCTGACCCAGTCCTGTGACACTGAGATATACCATTCTGAGAATCAGTAGATATTCTAATTCCACCTCAGCCCCCAGTCCTGGCCTCATCAGGAATGAGGCCTGGGTTGGCTTGGCTTCTAGAAATTAGGTCTTAGCAACAACTGCTCTACTATCAGGGGTTTTCTGGAGACCTTAAACCACCCCAAGGACAGAGAGCTTTCCCACTCAGCAGCAACCAAGTACCCGACTGCTTTGGCTTTGCTCAGAGGAAATTAAGCACTTCAATGGCACCTCAACTCCTCTCCCCTAACAGCCTCTTTCTTTCCTAAATATACCCCTCTTTCCTTTTTATTGGTATGGTTAGTTCTAGGAAACATGCATGCTTAATTTTACTAAATTAGGTAAAAATGAGCCTTGCCTCTACCAGTAGAATTGGCAGGAAGTCCTGGTCATCATCCCTGGTTCTCCTGCCCCACTTCCACTTCACTGTGGGGAGGGGACAAGCATTGGGGTATCTTTGCCATTCTTACAATTGTCCTAGAGCAGCAAGAATAAGATAGAAAAGAGCTGACTTTTCCTGCCAAGCAATGATAGGTTTGAATTTCTCAGCTCAGAACACCTCCAAGTTGGCTGCATTTGTTAGGAATTTTGGACCATGCCTTCACACACCCTAAGCTCCCCTGAACACTCAATTTGGGCTCGAGGACCGAGTGAGACGCTCAGGACACTCTGGATTCTTCCCCAGGCATAGCAGAAGCACACAAATAAAGTGGGGGTTGCAGAGCAAGGTGGCTTAATTTGGCCAATCTGCTTCACTCTGTTCATTTGTGTCCACCATGAATGACAGAAAAGAAAGTTTTCACTGGTTTCTTTGTTTTCTCCCTTTGCCCAGTTGTAAGAAGTATTTGTTTTGCTTTATTTCACTTTTAGGGAGGTATCTAGATAAGTCAAAGGAAGACAAGACAACTTAATAGAAAGAACTTGGAGTTGAAGGTCTAGGCTCAGATCCAGGCCCCACCCACTGATGGTATGTGACTGACTTCATCAGTCTGCAGGCCTCGATATATGATATCCCACCATGTAGAATGGGTATAACAGTTCTCTTTTTATGTCTTGAAGGATGTTATGAGAAGAAATGAGCTGGCTCTTAACAGCTTTCCTCTCCCACTCACTCCCACTTCTCTATGGCAATGTCATAATGTTCCCCAAAAACATCTGTGTAAGAATACTTGAAGTCCATGTCTTTAAGGAGCTCACTATTTACAACAGCAAGGAGGCAACACACATATGTACTGATGAAAAAATTACTGAGAATCAGCATATACTATAACGTCAACCTGAATAAAATTGTGTGGTAGGACAGTGAGTGCCTGCACCCAGGAGCCCAGGAGGAGTTGGGGACTGGTGCAGACAGGTGCAGATGGGTGCAGACAGGACCTCAGAACTAGATGTTGAAGATCTAGGGGCCACCTTCACCTGCAGGGCAGACAGTGAAGTGGCCAGTGCAAGACAATGAGCTGACCAGACCCAAAGCGAAAGCCTTCAGGGCAGAGAAAAACAAATCAAAACACTTTGCTGAAGGAACAAAATGCTCCTGCAGGCAGAACCCTGCAGTTTGTGACCTCAGGGCTAAGTAGGACCTGAACAGGCCCAGAGGGGTGGGGAAAGAGAAAGCACAGGAGCCATGACCCTTCCAGTTCCTAGTTGATATGCAGGAGCCTGTGCCCTTGGGAGGAGGGGTCTAAGTACTGAGCAGGCCCCACCTCAGGTTAGCCCTTAGCCAGTCTGCCTCTGAGGCAAGGAGCCCCAGCTGAGAAGCACTCTCAGTCCCTTGGAGGCCCAGCACTCTATATGCTTGTATTATTTTTATTATTGTCATTACTGTCACCAGATAACTGCAGGTGGAAGCAAGGCCTTTGTTAGAGTCTGTGGAAGCCCGCCTACAGCCCACTGCCAGGGCGGCTCACCTTTCCTGCCAGAATCCTTGGGCAGGTCGGCCTGAGTCTGTGCTGAGCACCTGCCCTCCTACCCACTAGAACCACAGCAGTGGCCAGGTGTGGGCTGCCACTGTACATGTGGGAGGGATGGACACTGACGAATTCAATTCTTGACCTTCAGCTCCTCCAACGTCTGCTCAGCTGCGCGGCTTATAGCTCCTCATCATAATGTGCACGTGAGCATACACACACACACACACACACACACACACACACACACACACACACACACACACACACACCCATCTATGGAACAGCATTAGGTAAATTTCTAGTCATGAATCAATCAGTCTAAGAAGATAAGTTGTAACTAGGAAAGAATCTGCTTGTTTAGAGTTGTGGCACCTCACAAGGTCATAGCATCCGGCCCTTTATTTATATTTTCTTCTTTCCTTCTCTCTTTCTCCCCACCACCCCCACCTCCCCTTGTCTCTCTCTCTCTCTCTCTTTTGAGTCAGAGTCTCACTCTGTCACACAGGCTGCAGTGCAGTGGCATGATCATGATTCACCACAGCCTCGACTCCCTGGGCTCAGGTAAAATTTCTACCTCAGCCTCCCAAGTAGCTGGGACTACAGGCATGTACCACTATACTTGGCTAATTTTTTGATTTTTTTTTGTAGAGATGAGGTCTCGCTATTTTTCCCAGGCTGGTCTTAAACTTCTGAGCTCAAGCAATCCTCCTGCCTCAGTCTCCCAAAGTGCTGGGGTTAAAAGCGTGAGCTACCACGTCCAGCCTGTACTTCAAGCAGTCTAAGAAATATGCTCCTGAAACATCTAATTGCGTTTCTCCAAAGTTCTAGAAAGATAGCAGAGTCACATTGTAACCAATATGCAATTATCATATATTTTTTAGAATTTTTCTTTCAGAAAAGACTGACTGTGGGGAATGAATCAGTTTACACTCAAACCCAAGGAATCTGATGATACATTAATTGAACACATTTCCACTTGAAAAATTGCCCCATTTTGCTTCTCATCTTGGCTCAGTTCCACCCAGCAATTACATTTCATATTCATTGCTTGTATTTCTGCTGTGATAAAGGGTCAAGGGGAGTTCAGTTTACTCACACATAGTACTCTCTTGTTCAGTTTTAGAGGCTGAGTCTACAGTAAATGAGGTAGCTAGATGCAAAGTAGGCAGATTCTGCTAATTATCTGTAAGGTTCCCAGAAGTTCCTGAATATCTGCTTTGGAAACAAAATATCCAGAGGATGTCTAGAACTTTCTTCACATTTTATCTAAAGACCTTTCAGAACCACTAGCACTGAATTCTTGCTTAACTTGGGAAATTCTCTCTATTTCCCCATGATCCTGGGGCCTTTGGGCATGTAGACGTGTTTGCTGTGTTTGTTCTGGGGAGATACTCCCACTTGAGATGAGTTGACAGGAGTTGCTGTTACAGCTCGGGGTCTAATTTGTTCTTTAAGGAGGGTAAGGATGAAAACTTGCTTTTGTTTAGGGTCTTGGTTTACTTTCACTTTAAACAGAGAGGAAGAAAGGCAGAAGGAAATGGAATGAAGACATAGGCAGTCATTGGTCTAGGAAATGGCCCTACAGTCTCCCTAGTGAAAGGGCCTTCATTTGTCAGCCTGGGAGATGGAGGTCAGTGAGAAATCTGGAATATTCTTTGGCATGTTGTCATAGGAAGAGCATGTAACAAAGGGAAGTTACAGTCTTGAGTGGCTTAGGTCAGATTCCAAACCCCAGGGCCGAAAGGAACCAGGCTGGTAACTTAAATAGGGTGAGAAAAACTTGGGCCAACTGGAGAGTCAAAACCCTTTTCCACAGGGGCACCTAAGTCAGCTCCAGCCAACTGTCGTCCAGGGTCATCCAGTCCGTCCCCCCCCAGTGTTGCTAAAGGTCATGGTTTTTCAAGAGAAACTGGAAATTCAGATTTTTGGTATGCAATCTTCTAATTTATTAAAAGTTGAGAAACTAAATTTAAAATATTTAAAATCTAGGAGAATCATTAAAGAATATTTGCAATCAGTATTTTGTCATAGGGCCATCAGTTAGCTATGTCTAGTTGAGAAGTTGTCTGACTCAAGGCAGGGTTGTTCTCATCAGATCATTTTTAAAATCTGAGTCCCTCAAGCAACAGATATTTACTGACATCTGTACTACACTATCCTGGGCTGGGAGTGAGGGTGAGAGTAGAAGAATATAAGGCAAAATTATTGCCCTCAGTTTAAATTCAGAAGAGGGAGCAAGATTCTTTCTTTCTACAAAGGGTGAACCTTTTGTGAGCTGAGCAAGACTTTATACTTGTGGATGTAACTTGTTTGTCCTCTCAGACTGTAAATGCTCCACCTCTACATGGGCTTCGAGGACAAAATTAAGTACTGATGGAAAACTAGTGGTGTGCAAATTGCAACAAAGCAGTGTGGTAAAATGCTAAAATGGCAAGTAAAGTTTATGAGCTCAAGGATAGCTTTCTGAAAGGGGGCTGCTGAGGAAAGAACCTGAGGAAAGGCGCATCAGGGAGGTTCATTTGCTGGGTAGAGTGAGGTGGCTATTGAAAGAGAAAAGATGAGCCATGGGGAGCCTTCCCCAGGGTGGTTGCAATGAGAACATGCAAAAAGGGAACCATGTGAGAGACTGAGACACTACACTGGTGGAATGAATAGTGTTTGAAAACTCCGTCAATGAGAGAACTAGGGCAAGACATGATCAGAAAACACTCCTAGAGTTGAAGCCTGGGTTCTTGGAAAACATGGTGCATTCATAGAGAGATCACACACACACACAAATGCACAAATTTTTGGCAAGGAGATGGATGATGTGTTTTTGATATATGGATTTAGGTACTAGAGGATTGCTAGGTGAAGAGATCCTGAAAAAAAAAATATACATATATATATATATACACACACACACACACACATATTTGGTCTGGGAAATGGCCCTACATATATATTATATATTATATAATATAATATTGTATTATATATATTCTAGAGAGCTTATAAGAAAGGTTAGAACAAGAGACATATATTTTGTATTACTCTTTATCAAGGTGATGAAATTTTCAAGGAGATTGTAGTGAAGAAGAGAACTCAGCTAAAGAGAAAAATTTGGGAAACACCAGCTTTTAAAATGTCAGATAAGATTATGCAAATAGAGGATTAGGAATAAAACTGTGAAGGAAGATGCAATAACAGCTCCAAATACAGCTGAAGACCAAGGACAGTGTGACCCTAAGATAATCTGATAGCTAATTAGTCATCAAGAAATCTTCAGTGAGCAACCTCAGTTAGGTGGGAATGGAGAGTAGATGTCAGGATACTAAAACATTTAACAGTAAGTGGGAGACTGATGTCAGTAGTATGGCCAACTAGAATTACCTGGAACTCATCCCCAACTACCCCCCCCAAAAAGGGACCAAAACAATGAGTAAACAACTATATTTTGGCTGGAGTGACTGAGAAAGTATGTTGGAGCATATTTAGGGAAGCAGCAAAATCCATGTGGAGCATAGAAGTCCAGGATAGCATCATAGAGACAGGAATAAGACAATTTGCCTCTACCACACTGCTTTCCCCCACCATGATTAGCTCAGGGGGTACTTTTCTTACAAGGAAAAGGTAAGCTGAAGATGTTCAGTGGTTCCCCACTGTCACCATAAATATCAGAAATCCTTGATACAGGACAGTCTCCCAGTCTTCCCAGGCCCTGAATTCAGTTTGGAGAGTTGTCAGGAGTTTCTGCAGCTGCAATGTCTCAGAATAAGATGCCATATTTTGCATCCTTCGCCCTTATAACCTAAGCTGCTATAACACTGCACCATCTTGAAACTAAACCCTGCTGCTTGGGTACATCCTGCCCTGTAGTTAGTAGTCACTGACTTTCTCTACCTCTGAGACTGTGCCATCATTCCATCAAGGTCACATGCATGCCTACAGCACCACAACCTAAGCCACCCCAGAGCATAGGTCTGATGAAATAAGTGAAACCCTTTGCTCTGAGGAACAGGTAGACCTGCCCAGTAGGGAAGCCACTGCATAGCCAGCTGACCTGCCCCAACAGCCTGTGTGGCAGTGACTCTGCCCCCTGGAGAGGCCACTATAGAGTCAACACAGCATCTCCTCCTCCAGCAAAACTATGCCTCTGTCATCACAAACTCCTACAGCCTAGGCCACTGGGCAATCATAGACATCACTAACAAGGATTATAACTGAGTAAACTGCATGAAGACCACACTATTGAGCCACTCAGAATCAAAACCAACACACCCTACCCAATCAACACTGTAGGATTCATCTGTAGGAAAAAAGTCTCTCTATATGAAGGCTGCTCCATAAAATTGGAAAAAATAACTATTTTACTAGATATGCAGATATCAACATAGAAAAACAAGAAACACTAAAAAGCAAGAACACCTGATACCCTCAAATGAATAAGACAATAAGTGTCTAGTAACAGACCCCAAAGAAAAGGATATTTACAAAATGCCTGAAAAGAAATTCTAAATAATAATCTTAAGGAAATTCAGCAAGATACAAAAGGATACAGACAAATAATTCAATGAAATCAGGAAAATAATTCATGATCTGAATGAGAAATTCAACAAAGAGATAGATATCATTTTTTTTTTTTTGAGTTGGAGTCTCACTCTGTCGCCCAGATTGGAGTGCAGTGGCCGCTCAGCCTTGACCTCCTGGACTCCAGCAATCCTTCCGCCTCAGCCTTCCAAGTAGCTGGAACTAACAGGCACGTGCTACCATGCCCGGCTAATTTTTTTTTTTTTTATTGTAGAGATGAGGTCTCACCAAGTAAAAATTCATGCTTTGGCCCCCTCCCCCACCTCGGGAGGTGAATTCTCTCTCTCTCTCTCTCTCTCTCTCTCTCTCTCTCTCTCGCTCTAATTTACTTTTAAATAAACTATATTTTCTAATCTCACAAACAAACAAACAAACTGAAATCTTGGTGCTGAAGAATTCAATCAATGAAATAAAAAATGCCATTGAGAGCTTTAACAAAAAGACCAGATCAAGCAAAAGAAGTAATTTTTACAATTGAGGACAGGGTATTTTGTTTTTTAAAAAATTACTCAAGGAGAATAAAAGAAAGAAGAATTAAAAAGAAGGCAGAAGGCCTATGAAGACTTATAGGACACCATTCAGCAAAAAAAAAAAAAAAAAAAAATTCATATTATAGAAGTGTCAGAGGTAGACGAGATGAAGAAAGGTACAGAAAATCTATTTAATAAAATCATATCTGAAAACTTTCCAATCTCTCTTAGGAGACATATGGACATCCAGATCCAGGAACTTAAAGTCCCCCATTAGATTCAACCCCAAAAGATCCTCTCTTGAGGCACATTATAAGCAAACTTTCAAAAGGCGAAGAAAGAATTCTAAAAGATGCAAGAAAAAATGGTCATATCTAAAGGAATCTCCATTAGACTATCAGTAGATTTCTTTGCAGAAATCTTACAGGTTAGGAGAGAATAGGATGATATATTTGAAGTGCTTAAAGAAAAAAAGTTGTCAGTCAAGAATATTATTTCCAACAAATCTACCATCCAGATAAAATAAAGACCTTCCCAGACAAACAAAAACTGAGGGAAATTCATTGCCACTAGACCAGCTTTACAAGAAACACTTAAGAAAGTCCTTCAGTTGAAAGTAAAAGGATGATAATTACTAACATGAAAATACACAAAAGCATAAAGCACACCAGGAGAGATAAATTTGCAATCAAACTCAGGATACCCCAGTGCAGTAATGGTGCTATGAAAATCTTTCACTCTTGTGATATGAAAGCTTAAAGTAAAAAAGATCAAAAGCAACAGCTAAAATTAGTGACTAGAGAATACACAATAAGTAAAGATGTAAATGAAAGCGACAAAAATGTAAATTGGGGAGGAGGAAGGAAGAAAGTTTAGAGTATTTGTATGTCACCAAAGTTAGGTTGTTATTAGGTGTTGTTGTAAAAGTATTTTATATGTTTTTGGTTTTGTTTTTAGTTGGAATCTCATTCTGTCACCCAGGCTGGAGTGCAGTGGCACACTCATGGCCACTGCAGCCACTGGGTTCAGGTGATTCTTCCTCCTCTCCTCTTCCTTCCAAGTAGCTGAAACTACAGGTGCGTGCTACTATGCCTGGCTATTATTTATTTATTTATTTATTGTAGAGACGAGGGCTTGCTATGTTGCCCAGGCTGGTCTTGAACCCCTGAGCTCAATCCTCTTGCTTCGGCCCCCCAAAGTGCTGGGATCATAGGCTTGAACCACTGTGCCCGTCTGCAAGATGTGATTCATATTTACAATCAGACTTTTAGTAAAGCAGATTAATTTCCTGTTTTGAATTAAACCCAATCATCTTTGCTGGTTCCCAGCAGTTGAGAAGCCCAGGCAAAAGAGCACCAGCAGGGAATCCACCTGCATGAGTTCCTTTAAGGTAGCCTTGCTATCGGGGGCTTGGATTGTGGGCATAGCTTCAATGACACAACCACAATGTAAAAGTTTAAGAGTTTTTAGTTCTTACAGACCCTAGAGGGTACACGGCATATGTGGAGGTCATACACACACAGAGAGAGATCAGGGGGCAAAGAGAGAGAAGGGTCTTATGGGCCAACAACACCTTTATTGGGTCCAGGGCATTACCCAGACAGATTTCTCCCTCTCCCTCTCCCTCTCTCTAAGTATACTCCTGTATGTATATATAGAATATATATTTATATCTTTATCCTACTGGTTCCATTTCTCTGGAAAACCTTGAATAATACAAGGTCCTTCAAACTCCCAGAGGGATCCAGGGACCCCGAGAGCACAGTTTTTCTTAGGTATGAGACCTCAGAGAAGGAATGGTAACTGAAGCAAGTGAAGGAGGAGTGGCAGAGACAAAGGTGAACTAGCTCCTTTCAAAATGGGTAATTTCTACTCAACCCCAAGCAAGTGTTGCCATGTAGAAATGGGAGTCTGGTGTTATCAATGTGATTAATTAAGGGAAGCCCAAATCCATATTTCTATGGGAAATCACTATAGAAAGAGTTTTGCAAAAGGTGTTGATTTTGAGCATCCCCATAGAAGTAGAGTCTACAAAGAAGTATGGAATTTACTGGGTTTGATGTCATAAAATAGGTACAAGATCCCCTTTACACTTAGGGATCTACATAAAGATAAAAATATATCTCATGAGTTCGAACCTCTCTAAAGAAAATAGATAACACTAACTTTGGTTCACCAAGAAGCATTTGTTTTGACTTAATTACCACAATGTTTCTTTATTTTAATGCTTGACGGAAAAGGGAGGAATGAAAAGGGCTTACCTTTTCATTGACTTCATTTTTGTCATGATTTTGGATTTTGTCAGATATATTTTTTGAAGCCTTTAAATGATTGGAGCTTCTGAAGACAAGGTAACTTCCTGAAACCTCAACCCAAGTTATTTCTGTCTTGCTCTTTTCAATGGGCAACAGAGCTCACAAAGCAGAGATAAGAAACAAATAATAAAGGTGAAAAGCAAGCCCTGTAGTGGGAGGCAACTTTGTATGGAACATGTGATTATGTGGCAGGAAGTATGGATGTGAATCAATAAGTTGTATAGCAATTTTCCCCCCAGGAAAAATGGTTCAATGAAGCAGACCAACCTATCATTGAAAGTGACTTAAATGCTGGTTAGTATTATTGAGCCATAGAAAGCTCAGCTGATTATGATTTTTTTCTTTTAAAAAGCAGCTAATTGCTGAGGATATACTCCCCCTTGCTTTTCAATACATTCTGATGTTAGAGTGAATTTGATGATTCATGTAATTGAACAAAAATATGTGCTATTACATAAGAGGAGGGAAAAGATTAAGCTATCACTTGGGTGCCTCTCATTTCCTAGTTCATTATCCAAAATATAATGTACCTTGGAATTTTCTGTTCTCTTAATAGTGAAAAATATCCTTTGGCTGAAATGGTTGCAGGTAAACCATTTTTTACTAAGGATTTAGCACCAAAAAACAATAATGCCCTCATTTTGGAATATTTCCCTCAAATATGCTGAATGCCAGATGGCACTAGGAGCATCAATAAAAGGGAATAATTTCTAATGCAGCAAGTGAAACGCTTGTGGCAGATGCTACTAGCTACAGGCCCACACTGGCTACAGAAAGGGTCTCCAGGAGGTGTGCTTAGTCAGGGTTCCTTTTAACCCTGTCAGCTTGCTCTTCTAGAAGATTATAGAATGAAAACGTGGTTCTCACCTTGGTTGCACATTGAAATTACCTGGGGAAATTTAAAATATATGTGGATGCCTGGGTTCTATCACCAGAAATTCTTATGTAATTTGCTAGAAACCAGAGTTATTTTTAAAGCTCTCAAGCTATGTCTAACTAGCAGCCAAAGTTGGGAGGCATTACTCTCTTGGAGAATTCAGTAAGTCATGGATTACAAATGCCAATGCCAGAATTTGAAGATAACGAATTCTTTGCTTTATAGATGAGGCAACGGACAGTCAGAGAGACAAAGTGATTTGTTCAAAATCATACATCTTATTAATAACATAAGAACCCATCCTAATGTTTCTTTCTATAATACTCTACCACACATGTTTGATTGATTGGCTAGAAAGAAATTAGGGATTTGAATGTGCTTGTGAGAGTTGTTAAAATATGGTGTAAGCTACTACCTACTGCCTAAATATAGAACCAGCCACAAATTTACCACTCAAAAATGTTCTGGATTGCTGGGCATCTATATCTACATGGAATCAGTTCTCCCAGACCATTTGCCTTTGGACTTCATGTTGGAAGTTAAAATACTTTCCAAGATAGGAAGGCATCTACAAAGACTCCTTAATAACCTATGTATGTTAAGTATTGCCCTTTGGTGAGGTCCTTTGTCTTTACTCCGCAAAGTACCCTTGTATTTGCTCAAAAGAAACCCTCTGGTTGTTAAGTGTTCTACACCAGTCAATCAATCTGTCAACAAGTAGAGATGGATAACTACTAGAAAGGGGGTCTATGCCGGATGACTTGAGCATGAAGATGCACGACAGGGTCACTGCCTTCAATCAATGTATGATATAAATGAGAGCTAAGACATCATAATAAATGCCTCTCCTTGCTTGCCCAGAATCTTGGGAAACCACACCTTTCTCATATACAGGTCACATGTATGTGGGCAGTTCTACCTTCAGATTGAGCCTGAATGCCTGACTAAGAGTGTGAGATGAAGGGATAAGCAAGTGGTACAACCTGAGCCCAACAAGGCAGTCCCAAGACTCAGTGATGCTTTGAAGAAGGGGTTCCAGTCTGTGAAATGAGTCCTAGAACCCAGAGCTGAGGGAAGGAGAAAAAGGAGCATTGCTCTGATGGCACTGTTGGAGCACCTGGATCCCGCCTTGCCTGAAATCCCCTGGACTTCCCTGATGACCTTGGATTTCCCAGATCCATGATCCTTAATCTCCAGCTTCCCTTTTTTCCTTGAGGTAGTTTGAGTTTGATTTCTCTCCTTGTTAACCAAAAGAGCTCTGAGGCTGGGTGCTTTATCTTAGTCCATTTAAGTCACTTGGACAATCTGCTACCATTAATCTTCAGGATGTCAATCCCTGCTGAGGGTTTTTGCAAACAAGCCCAAGATGAGCGCTGATAAATTGGCTATGCTGCCAGACCTTTCTGGTGGCTATCTTAAGGTCAATTTTCTTTCCAGGAGATAGGAGAGAAATGGCTGGGAATACTTGTTGGGTGATATGTAGATTAATTTGATTTTCACTGGTAACACCTTTATGTGATCCCAACAACCATTCCTAACAAGACTTCCCACTTTTCTGTGAAATCAATTCATCATCTGTTTGAATACTACCCAGAGGGCCAAATTTGGGGCAGCTCTTATTTCTTTGCTTCTAATCTTTGACTCCTAGAATATATATTGGGTGTAACTGAATATTTGACTTGGGACTTTGGCTAACTTTTCAGCTTATAATTTATATTGCAAAACTGATCTATAATCTCAGATCTTTCATTGCTGGAGCTACTGAATAGCAAACTCAGCTCATATTTAGTGTACTAGAAGAGACACAAAATACTTTTGAAGTGCATTTGATGGTTCAAAAAAAGTTCATAGGAATTATTAGAGCCTTGTTGTCTGTCTTATACTCATTTTGTGATTCAGACTTGTATTGATTTTTCAATTATGTAACAGTGGGGAATAGGAGATGCACCATCATTTATTTATCCTCTAAAGATTTAAATGTTTCCAAATGACAAGTAGCATAAAAGCAAGAACCAAAGGGAAAAAAAAGGTTTACTAATGTAGGAAATTAGGGTGCTAAGAAAGAGGGAACAGGGAGGGGGCTATGGGCTCTTTAATCACTGAGATATAAAACTCCTTTCAGTAGAGAATGTTCCAGAAGTGTGCTAAAGGTTTGCATTATTTTATGAAGAAAGAGAAGTCTTAATTCTTTTGTAAACAGTTTGAGTTTTCAAAGACTCTTTGGCTCTCTAATTTGTTTAAAACATTCATTGCTTCATGAATTGGCTTCAAGCACTCCTCAGTAAGTTATTTATGTGGTACTTGACTGCTGCTGCAGGTTTCTATCAAGCCACAGCTGTATAAACAAAGAATATTAACCTATTGGTTGGATTTAGCAGACACTTCAGTTTGTTTAAATCCACTGACATTCCAAATTACTATGTCGCCAGATCCTTCACAGAACAACCACTGAAGGTGGCAGGACTGTTTCTCAATAACCCTAACAAAAACAATATGTGTGTTCTAAAGAATGACCACTGATGGGGACTGGCATTCTATTTAAACCCAAAGTTATGGAGAACATTTTCAAAAGGGCTCAAAGGAGGTCAGGATGGCTCAGAGAGGAAGGAGTTTTCCATCTTTAAGTTAATGATATAAGCTCTAGTATTTTCCACATAGCGCACGTGATTATAGTAGTCAGTAATTTTTTGGCGAATTGTGAAACATTGTCCCCCCCCCCATATTCTTATAATCTTTCTTAAATAATGACTTCTTTGACTTAAATGACTGTCTTTGTTTGGGTCTGCTCACCCCCAAAACAGACTCTGAAACAAGGCTGAGTTTAGGTGGTTATTCAGGAGTGGAGCCCAGGATGTATCACTGATAGAGTGGAACAATGACACAAGGAAGGGAGAAAGGACAATGATAAATGAATTATCATCCAAGTTGGTATCGGGCTCCGTCCTTCCTGGGATCTTAGAGTAACTGAGTAGAGTGGTTTCTAAACCTTCCCAAGGTTTTGGAAATGGGATGTTTTGAGGAATTGGGATGTTTTATATACCAACTCTCCCCTCATTGGTTGGGGATTGCCCCTGGGACTTTGAATCCTGGAGAAAACCAAGAAGGAGAAAGTCTTGGTGCTTTAGATGGGAAGCTGTTAGTTGGCCAGGAAAAAGCCTACCGTTCCTGCAAGTGATTAGGTCAAGGGGAGTACAGGTAGAGCATTACCAGAGTCAGGCACACTGGCCGTTTTTATATAGCTGAAAAACTTAGGTTTGTCATAAGAAATTATATTTATTTTTTCATGCAGAAAGAGGGTCTATTTGACTATTCTCTGAAAAAAGAAAAAAAAAAAGACTCCAGTAATGATTTGGGATAGATTACTCAGTATCACCTTCCAGCATTTTTTTTTTTTTTTTTGAGTTGGAGTCTCACTCGGTCGCCCAGACTGGAGTGCAGTGGCCGCTCCCGGCCACCGCAGCCTCGCTTGCTGGGCTCCGGCGATCCTTCCGCCTCAGCCTTCTGAGTAGCTGGAATTACAGGCGCGTGCTACCACGCCCGGCTGAATTTTTGATTTATTGTAGAGATGAGGTCTCGCTGCCCAGGCGAATCTCGAACCCGCGGGCTCAGGCAATCCACTCATCTCAGCCTCCCAAAGGTGCGGGATTACAGGCTGAGCCACCGAGCCCGGCTAACCTTCCAGCAATATTAACATGACTTATGAACAATATAGTAGCAGAAGCATGAGAAAATGCTAAGTGAAACACTAATGTTAAGTGTAAAATCAGGTTATAAAACTATAATTTCAGCTGTGTGAGAAAAATATTTTTACGTAGGCAAAAATGACTAGAAAGAAATATATCAATATGTTAATGGTGTTTATCTCTGGGAGCCGAGATAATGGATAACTTTATATACTTTGCTTTATTTCATGAATGTTCTACATGGAACATGTTTACCTTTATTTTATCATAAATGTGGTTTTTTTTGGTTTCCTCTGTATGAATGGGTTTCATGGGAAGCTTTCTGGGTAGGCAGGTGTAGGCATGCCACAGCAGAGCAGCTTCTCTATAGACATTTAGACATCCTTGAACTTGTTGGTTTGAACACAGAGGCCAGCTGTTACTCAGCTCTGTCTTTGCTGCCCAGCTCCCCCTGGGCAAGCTGGCAATCTGAAAGTACTCGTTTCAAGGTTAGTTTGAGCTTGCTTCTGCATGAACTGGTGAAGCCAAGAGGGCTGTTCACAGTACATATCTGCCCAGCAAGACTCTTGCGAGGGCTTCAGGGAGGCAACGGCTGTTATCTGCTTGATTCAGAGGAAACCACTCCCTGACAGTACCTGGGAGGGGGTAGTTCATGAGTCCTTTTGACGTCAAGCAGGGGAGCATATCCTGGTTCACTGTTATGTCAGTTTATTATCCCTAGCAGCCATTCAGGCTAGTGGTGGCCAGAGGATGGTGCATTCTCAACTTCATTAGAGGATAAGTACAGTGCTGGGGGTGATAGAAGAATATTTGTAAGAGTATCCTTGAGGAGATAATATTCTAGAGGGAAGGTACTACAATCCATTGAAAATGATTGACCATACAGAGAGGATGTGATTAAAGGCGAACATAATGTGCAGATAAAATGTGTGTTAGGAGTTCGGGAGTTGGTTGAGGAGGGGTGCTTTAGAAAAGAGTTGCTGTGGCCTGAAATGGTTGAAAAAACACTGCCTTTCCAGAAAAGGCAGTGCTTTGAATAATAGGTCCCTGTACAATGTTGAAAATCCACCTAGCTCAGTAACATTTAGTGTCTTGGGTCAGGTACAACCTGAGTATCTAGAATTTTGATCATGGTTCTGCCTCAGATTCCCTGTGTGTCATTGTTTGGAATATGTTTCCTGGCCCATAAAATGCCAGTGCTAACAGCCACCTGCCCCATAGGCGTGTTATGATGAGTAACTGAGGGTAAACATCCTGGGTAAACTTGGAGGTGCTGTAACTAAAGGCTTAAAAATGTCAGACAGTTAAATATAGAGACAGGCACCAGTGGATTCTTGATACATAAAACCATGAGAGTGATAGAACACTCAAAGTATGCTTGAAGTGGTAGCCAGCATCAGCAAGTTGATGCAGGAAGAATTTCTCTTCTGGGGTACACTAGTTACAAGCTGACTAGAGAGAGGTGGAATAAACTGAGAACTTTAATCCAACTCCTCTAATGTGCTCAGGCCTAATCAGGGTAATATTAGGCGAGTTTAAAACATTATTATCGAGAGTGTTGTTTGGGTGAGTTTGTGGCACTCAAACCTGAACTGGAAGCTATAAATCCTCAGGAGTACAGACACTCCACTGGATTTGTATCACAGAGTTTACATAGCCCTCAGGAAGAACCCTAAGAGAGGCTCATTTTTCCTAAAAGATCTGATTCATCACTGAATTTAGTTCAATTCTAATTTAAATTCTAATCTAAAGGGTCTTTGAGCACAAGACCCTTTTATGCACATTTGTTCTATTAACACAAAATGCATTCAATTGAATCAGGAAGCAGTGCACCAAAAACAAATAAGACAAAAACGACAGAGTACTGGTCCCAATCTGCACAGAATACACTTCTTCATACTGGGCTCTCTGCACAGTATGACTGGCCTACCCCTGCATATCACACTGGGTAAATACCCACTGTGCAGGCTCTCCTGCCCTTTGCGACTAGGGCAGTCATTCTGTCCAAGGGAATGGGAAGAGGTCAGGTTTTCCTTGATCAGTTCTGGACATCAGGAGGGGCTGTGTGTCTATTTTTGCACAAAAGTATTATCATTCTACATTAGGTTAAAAATCACCTGATAAGAGGCCTTATAATAAACCTCGAGTAGAAAAAACAATAAGCAAACAATGAAAGTGAGACCACAGAAACATAGTAATAACATTTCCATGAGGTGATATTTGCAGCACTTTTATAAATATTGACTCAGTAAGTATGAGGCTGGAAAATAAATCTGGATTATATTTGGGCCAACCATATACAGGGAGGGAAGCACTCCCTTAGGGAGTTTTTTACTGGTCCTGGGATCAAGCCTAGAAATGAGGACTCCTTTATATGCAACCTGTAGTCTTCTATTGTGTATCTCCCACGCCCCACCTAAATTCATCAGAGGCTTTCTCTTCAAGCTTATAACAGCCTTTTCTCCCAGTGGCTGGAAAAATGATGAGGCAAGATCAGCTACAAGTGATGACATGTGGCCTTATAAAAACAATCATTCTACTTTTAATAGGGAACTGTTTGTTCTCCCCTTTCCCTTTTTCATCTGCACTAAAAGAACTCAATGTAAATCCTCTCTTCTTGGGAGAGTTTGCTGATCAGGGCCTTCTGCCACACGGAGAAACAAATATTTGATTTGTTAATCATCATCCTGTGAGTATAGCAGACCAAAAGATTATTGTAAAAGAGCAGGAAAGAGGATAAGGTGAAGAGAAGAGGTGAGTCCCTTGGAGGAATTGTTTAGTGATGAGGAGGTTCTTTTGTAGCATAAGAGGTTTGTGGATGTCAAGCTGGAAATGTGCCCCTTATTTGGTTTAAGATTCTAAGGGAGTAACAATTACACAAAGGAGATCATTGTATAATGTGCCAGAGGAGATGAGGCCACATGCTCCAGGGTTCTCAGTTCCAGTGGTAATTGCTGTGCCTCACGTGTGGACAGGGCAGCCATACTTAGCCATACTTGGGGTCAACAGTGTGTGTGTGTGTGTGTGTGTGTGTGTTTGTGTGTATGTGTGTGTGTGTGTGTACCACCCAGAAGGATGGGCCTCCCAAATGGAAATCAGGTTGATTTACAAAAACTAGATACTACAGTAAGTCCTCTACATATGAACATTCAAGTTGAGTACTTTCAAAGATTTGAATGTGCATTTGCATGTCCAATCAAGTAAGTTAGTTCACATGTTGTACATTGCCACATGCTGTTCTGTAAGATTAGAAGTATTTGATTTATTTTGTTTTTTATATGTTATTTGCGTGAAAAGTATTATAACCTTATGATAGTACAGTACTCTATATCTGATTGTGTTAGTTGGGTACTTTGGACTTACAAACATACTCTTGGAACTCATTTGTATGTACGGGACTTACTGTAGATGTGGTTCTTCTTGCACATCCAAGTACAAAAAGCAGTTCTAAGCATTTTCATCCATGACCCACACCAGAGTGGCCTACACATGTAAGTTTGTTACAGAATCTCCGCCTGGCACACTCAGGGGTCAGTCCCGACTTCACCCACTGAAACTCATTTAACTTGGAGTTGGCCTTCTTTAAGAGAAAGAAAACAAATGTATAAATGTGAAATTAGCTGAGGTGTCTTGGAGGGAGGCAGGACATCTGAAGAAATTTGAAACTTAAGCTTTATTCATTACGTGATATATCCTTCTCTGCTAGCAATATTCCATTTTGTCCTGGGTAAGTGGTAAGTAAAAAAGAACCCCGAGGGGCTCTTCTCCCACGGTTTGTGGGCATCCTTCCTTCTCTTGAGGATGTTTCACAGTTTCTGTTGTGTCCAGCTTTCTACACCATTCAAACCAAAGGGAGGCTCTGCAAATGGGTTATTGACACACAGATCTGTTTGTTTGAGGCTTACTCTGTCCTGGAAGTCCCTTAACTAGGTTATTCAACCAGGTGTTTGCCTGTAATTTAAAAAAATATGTGTTTTATTGCAGGATGAAAGGCTTCATGACTTTGACCATATCGCTCCCTGACCAGTCTCACCCTTTCCCTCCCATGTGCAATTATTTTTAAAATAAATTTTTGGCCTCAGCAAGCAGGTTAGTAGATTGGAAGAAGAGGAAGGGGATCTCCCCCAGACCTCTCTGGAATTACTTACCTGGTCTTGAAGGTAGGCTGACTTGTTCTCTTGAGGATGAGCAACAAGGGCCAGATGCACAGCTCTGAGTCTCCATCTGAAAACACAGTGGACTTTTCCAGATCTACTGACTTTCTCACAGCTGGGAGGAGTCTCAGGTCCACATAAATGGTCCACATTCTCTGAATCGCCACAGTAGAAAGATGAAGAAGGATAAGGGATCCTTTTTGATGGCTTTTGCTGCAGAAGCACTAAAAGTTCAATTTGACCAAGACTGAGGATTATTTCACTGAAGACATGTGAAAGACAGAGCCACAGATTCTAAAGAAAATTCTAAATAAAGAGTTCCAAAGCATTCTGAGCATGGTGTTTCTATTACTCATTCAGATAATGAATGTCATTTGAAAAAGAAAATCTCATTGTTTTAAAATTAGTCCTCACATATATTTCAAGAAAGATGTTACAGGACCTTTAAATGTCTAACACCTTATGCATAAAATGTTGCTTTCCTTAGCTGACTTTTTCTAATCTTTGCACTGATCATAATGAATAAAGAAACCATGAGGCCTTGCAATAGAAAAAGAAGAGTCTGCATTTGTTTTCCACACCTGGATTTATGACCTTGCCTTTTTCTTCTTTTCTTTTTCTTTTTTTTTTCTTTCTCCTTCTTATAAAAAACAAAAGAAAATCCCAGGTCTTTAGAAGAGGATTAGAAGTCCAAGAAGCAGTCTTGGCCTCAGGTGAAAGATCTTTGCAAAGGAAGTCAGGAGACTTGAGGTCTAGATTCCTGCTATTGGCCAGTCAGTCTGGGGACTTTGTTTACTCGAGTTACTCATTAGTGCATTGAGAAGCTGAGCCAAATCACCTCTTCCCAGCTTTCATGCCTGTTTATGATTTCCCTCAGAGAATTCCAGAAAGTCTTTTTGTAACTCACCCCACTAAGAGTCCATTTAGTGTAAGCAGAGGGGCCTCACTTCTGCTCTTGTCACCAAAGAACTAGCCAAGCTCAGAAAGTTGTTTCAGTCAAAGGTAGTGTGTGAACAGTATGTTCAGATACAGAGCAGGAGGAGCTGACAGTATTCATTATTCTGACAATATAGGCATTGCTCTCCAGTTTGGGACTAACAGATAAAACCGGCTTTTGGTCAGAATCTTGTCATAATGAAATGTGTGCTGGAGGGGGACCTAAATCCAAGGTGGGCGGCTCTGCCACAAATGCCGCTGACCTTTGGCCAGTTACTTACCTCTCTGGGATATGATTTCTGTATATATGTCTAAAACGAGGGTGATAAGATCAGCTCTGCCTTGCTCGGTGGCTTTTAGATAAGGTCAAAGCATATGTGGAAGTAAAAGGTTTGTAAACTGTAAAATGACACATAAACAGAAGAATTGTGATCAGCTTTGAAAATTGTTTCTGCCCCTGTGCAGAATAGGGTCTCGGGAAGGAGCAGGGGCCATGGAGCTTCAGCACAGGGATGGAGTGATGCAGAGCGATCACAAGGGAAGGGCTCCCGCCTAGCAGCCAACTCCGGGCTGGGGTATCTGGAAGCGCAGAGCCTACTGTGTCCACATTCCCACTCCTCACTAAGGCTTCCACTTCTTTTTTTTTTTTGAGTTGGAGTCTCACTCTGTCACCCAGACTGGAGTGCAGTGGCACGCTCCCGGCCACCGCAGCCTCGACCTGCTGGGCTCTGGCGATCCTTCCACCTCAGCCTTCCAGTAGCTGGAACTACAGGTGCGTGCTACCATACCTGGCTAATTTTAATTTATTATAGGGATGAGGGCTTGCCAAGTTGCCCAGGTGGGCTTCCACTTCTAAAGGCTCTCTGTTTATTGATAGCTTGGCCTTACTGCTGGAGAATTCTCCTAAGCAGAAAATGCTGGCTGTGAGACTACAAGAGCTAATTGCTGGTGTCCTGACCTAGGACTCTTTTGCCTTGTGAGACACAGGACAGGCCCTGGTATAGTGCATGTGAAGCAGATGCCTTAATCACTTCACAGGAGCGGGGGCTCATTTAATAGTGAGACAGGGACATGACTGAGATAAAAACCAGGCCAGGTCATAGGAATGATAATAATCATTCTTAGTACCATAGTTACTATTTATAGAGCACCATGAACCAGAGGCTGAGCTAATTGTTTTATATGCATTTGTTATTTCACCTTCATAGCGACCACAAGGGCTTGTTATATTATTACTTTACTGCAATTGTAGAGTGGTCATGGATCTTACCCTGTATTACCCATTTTATTCACATAGAATTACTTTGAACCTAGATTGTTTGGACTCTAAATTCTATCCTCAGTCACTGTGCTCTTCTGCTTCTCTTAAGTCTATAGATTCTCATCTAGTCCGCCCAAAGTTGTCTGGACTTTAGCAGAATCCCAAAGTAGAAATCATGTCAATTCAGGCAGTGAAGAGACCCAGATAGAATAAAAAAGTACCTGACTCGCTTCTTTTATTGGTCTAGGATACAATAAAATAAAATCAGTAGTAGCTCCTTTAGTGAGAAGCTGTGTTGTTTCCCTTTTAGAGTTGTTCTGTGCTGGTCTAAGTAAGATTTCTTAGAAGAGACAGGAGATGGCTTGCTGTGACCATTTCAGCTAGTCATGTGCTGATGCTGGCTTGTTCTGGGTCACACCTGCCCCCAGCTAATTGTGTGCATCTCTTCCCAACCCCAATGCCATGAAGTTAGGTTGATAGTTTAAACTTTGCCAAAGTGGGAATATTTACACCATGGAAAATGACAACCACTACAAATCAGAGCTTTAGTTCCCAGTAGAGCCAGTTGTTAAGCGTTTGCCTACCTACCAACCCTGTTGGTCATTTTGTTTAAAAAAAAAAAAAATGTAGATTTCGGCCAGGCTCAGTGGCTCAAACCTGTAATTCCAGCACTTTAAGAGGCTGAGGGGAATGGATTGCCTGAGCCCGCAGGTTCAAGACCAGCCCAGGCAACTTGGTGAGACCTCATCTCTACAATAAATAGATTTAAAAAATTAGCCAGGCATGGTAGTGCATGCCTGTAGTTTCAGCTACTTGGAAGGGTGAGGCAGCAGGATTGCCAGTGTCCAGCAGGTTGATGCTGGAGTGGTCATGAGCATGCCACTGCACTCCAGCCTGGGCGACAGAGTGAGACTTCAACTCAAAAAAAAAAAAAATTGTAGATTTCTATGAAGAGTTGTTTCTGGAATATGGTATTTATAAGGAGGTCTTAATTCTATCTACATACATAGATATTATGCATGAATTAAGGAGCCATTTGAACATGTACAGGTGAAGATATCCACTGAAAGTTGCTTAATAGATAAACATACTCTAGACAATTGACTATGAGTGACTGGACACTTGCTGCCTGGTCCTCTCGAGCATCTTGTCCCCAGAGCTGTCATCTGTGCCTGCCAGAGAAAGGGACAGTGATCTGTTTCCTTTGGCAAGTTCCAGTAGCTCGAATTGTGACAGGGAGACTGCATGACTGTGCAAATGACCTTCTCCTTCTTGACATTTTAAAATAACATACTAGAGATAATAACATGGATAAGTGAATCAAAGCATGGAGCTGAATGGATTCGTTTGAGGAAAATATTTTGTCAGACTACCTACCTTTCCAACTACATCTGCGTTCACCAGAAATGGCAGTTTTAATGTTATCTATGCTATTACCTCCCTTACTTCCCACGGAAATGGAAGCTAGGAAAAGTATGGAGAAGCAGAACTATAGTCTACCCCAACTCTCACTGCTGCTATTACTTCCAGGTTGTCCCTATTAAGCTTTTATCTGAAAGAGAGTAGTGTGTCTGTGTTTCAGCTGGTTCAGTTCCTCCTTCCTCAGCCATGCAAGACTCATGGGGAGAGGAGGAGAACCCTCTCTAGCATTCACTGGGGAGGTAGAAATGTCTATTAGGCACCTACCCCAACATCCTTTAATTAGAGTTATGCGAGAGTAGCACTAGACAATCTCTCTTACTAAAGTTCTGTCTGGTTCAAGGATTCTGTGCCTAAATAATTGACATCTGTATGGCCTGGGGCATATGCAAGTTTTCAAGCACTGCTCCTGATGGTTTGAGGGGGCCCTGGGTTTCAGTCCCAGTTTCCTCACTGGTCAAAGACTTATGTGCTTTCAAGACTACTTATTTTCCTAATTTGGATTTAGCGGGTGGAAGGATAATTTCCCTCAGACTCCCTAGGAAAACAGCAGCCAGCACTATAGTAAAAATAACAAGAGATTAAATGACCCACTCTGTGCCACCAGTAGCTCACATGCCCTAGTGCTGATGGGGACAGGAAGGCCCTGGGTCTGCTGTGAAGGCACTGCCTTGAGCGGTCCCGCATCTGCTAGGCACTGCTCCTCACGTGTAGGGTCTTATATAAGATGCAGGCACGGCAGCCTGCCTCTCCCTGCCAGGGCAGTTCACAGGACACAGGATTATCTGGCTAGAGCCAAGCTCTATTTCTGGAAGGCAGAAAGTTCAGCTGAAGGGCAGTCATTGGGAAGATACTTGTTCATTTCACTGAAGGAAGCAGAGATAAAGACTCCTAGGAAGAAAATTATTTTGGAAGACCATTTTGTACGGATAATCCAAGAACAATTTGGATCAGAGTAGGGGAAGAAAACAAAATGAACAAACTGGAAAATAGCTCTTCCTCCTGTTGTCATGCTCTCCTTTGGCTGCTGCACAGATTCAAACCTAGGATTTTAAAAGTATAACTTATCTAGTAAGCCTGATGAAACAAGACTTCATTATTAAGTCATTGTCACTAACCTAAACTTACGGTTGGATACATATTATACCTTAGTAAGTACAGTGAGTTCTGATTATTCATCACCCCAGGGAATCTCGATTAACCCTAATACCAGAGCTCCAAGCCAGGGGAAGGGGTGTTGTTAGTGTGTATATACTAATCTGTTTCATTGCCTCACTAGACCATTAATCCCTTCAGGACAAAAGGTGGTAGGAGGGATGGTGATAATTTAATATAGCTGATTAAGAAAAAATGATCTGAACTCGTATGTCTTCGATGGTGGGCGTGTGTGTGTGTGTGTTAGCAGAATAGGTGAGTCAAGTCTATTGTAAATGACAGTTCGGAAAGGGAATAAGTCTTTTCAGAAGGGGAGAGCCATGCTGGGATCTAGGAACAGAAGATTAAAAACTAGAAACCAAGGTAAATTGAAAGCAGACACAAGCAGGCATGTGAGCATAGACAAATCCAGAGGACAGGGGCCAAATCAGGACTGTCCTACAATGGGAGGGGATATAGAATGTGAACAAGGGAACCAGACTGTGACAAGACCAAGATGTTTCCTGGAGCCCCAACATTAGCAGAGAGAATGCCTACATCAATGCCTAGGTCAGTCCTGTCTGTGAACCAGACAGGGGTTACTGTCACCCAAACACTT
Source organism: Carlito syrichta (assembly GCF_000164805.1). Classification (NCBI taxonomy): domain Eukaryota; kingdom Metazoa; phylum Chordata; class Mammalia; order Primates; family Tarsiidae; genus Carlito; species Carlito syrichta. The sequence goes on along the minus strand of NW_007253568.1, from coordinate 759,504 downwards.
CAATGCACCACTCAATATATGATATGTCTTCAGATGAGCATCATTGTTTGTGGAAGTTACATTTGGAAACCTCCTCGTTTGAACGAAACAAAACAAATATCATGAGTTTTTGGTCTCTGGCTTTATTTATTTATTTTGCTCTTCCTGTATAAGCAGGGGAGTGAAAGACTAGATTTATGCCAGGGATTGGGGCTGGGGATGCCCATAAGGAGACCAGGAAGTGATGATGGTGCGTTGGTCCAGAAAGAGATGATGGTGGCCTGGAAAAGGAGTTACTGACAAGGAGGTTGGAGATGCAGAAAAGAGGGTAGATTTGAGTACTAGTTAGGCCATTGATTTCAAATTCAAATACCTACATACTTTTATATAAGTTTTGAATTTTCCATAATAATTTTTTTAATTGCGAGAAAATGAGATAGAGGGGAAACCTACAAGTCATAAGAGACTTAAACATAGCTATCAATTGTAATGTAGGAATATTAATTGGATTCTTGATTCAAGCAAATTGTTAAAAAGTTTGCAACTTGAAAAGTTGGTTGGTGACTTTTTGCATTAAGGATATTCTTATTTTATGTGTGATAATGGCATTGTGGTATTTTTTAAAAGAGTCCCTTAAAAGATATGTGCTGAGGTATTTACAGATTAAATTATATGCCTGATGTTTGCTTCAAAATATGTGGGGGGGGGTTGGGGAGAGGTTAGTGGAAACAAAACTGGCTCTGAGTTGATATTTGTTGAAGCTGGGTAAGGGGTTTATAGGCTCCTTTTACATGGAGCCAGGGCTTTCTTTGTGTTGACAACTGTACCAGCAACTGCCTTCAGAGTCACATGTCTGCTCTGCTCATATAGATTGACTTTCCTATTACACTAGGATGAAGACATCCAAATGCCCACATAATAGAGGGATGAAACAGAACCACGAGAAGGTGGGAGTTGCAGAGGAACTTTTTTGTTTGTTTTAAATGTATATAACCAGCTCTTTCTGCTAAAAATTGAGAAAGAAAAAAAGAAGCATGCTGGAATTTATCAAGATGAGTAATAGTGTTGTGGGGGAAGCTAACTGCCTCCTTTCTCTTCTTCCTTAGTAGCTGAACCTTATTTGTTTTGCAAGCTTCATTGCTACCCAAAATAAAGTCTTTATTTCCCAGCCTCCCTTGTTATGAGGCATGGTCATTAGCCATGTGATTTAGTTCTGGCTAATGAGGTGTGAGCAGAAATGTTATGCAGGACTTCCTGGAAGGCTCCTTACAGAGAGTTGACTCATCAGGGTAGTGTACCCCATTCCTTCTCCCCTTATTTTTTCCTTCTGTCTGGAATGTGGACATGAGGTGTAGAACTCCAGTAACCACACTGGACTAAGAGGTGGTCTTGAGGATGAAAGCCACATGGAAGAACAGAAAGAGAGAAGGAGGCTGGTGTTCCTTCTAATGTCTATGATGACTCTGAACAGCCTACCCCTAGACTTATTTTACCAAGAATAAACCTTTATAAGGCTAAGCCAAAATTACTCTACATTTTTAATTACATGCAAATACAGGTCACTGATTATTGTTAATAGAGTACCATCTATTTGGCATTATCTATCAAAAATTAAAGTGTATCAAGTCATTGGCTCAGCAATCTCAGAGTCAGGATTTCATCCCATGTAGCTATATACCTGCACAAGAAATAACATTGTTTGCAACAGTTAACACTGTCAACAGCCTAAGCAGCCATCCATGGGGAAGGGCAATGTAAGCTAGCCATTCAGTGGGATGTTAGGCAGCCGTTTAAACAATGAGGTGGGTCTGTGTGTGTTGCTCTGAAAGAGCCTCAGAACTTATTATTAAATGGAAAAAATAAGTTATAGAAAAGCAAATGTAGTCTAAGCCCTTTTGTGTCAATTATTTATATATAATTATGTACATAGAATTTGTACTTCAAATTTTGAATTTTTATCTTTTCCTGGGTTAGCGATATGCTAAGATCTTCTCTGCCATGCTGGGCAGCAGTACTGAGTCCCAGTTCTCAGTTCGTCATGTGATCACAAGTGTGAACAAGGGTGAACAACTGTGTAGCCAGGTGATGTGGCCCAACTCTAGGCTGAGGTAAGTATTCTGAGCATGTTTAAGGGGGCTGGGCTAAGCTGTGATGTTGGGTGGGTTAGGTGTATTAAATGCACCTTTGACTTATGATATTTTCAACTTATAATGGGTAACCCTATTGTAAGTCAAGGAGCATCTGCATAAACTTTTATAGTATATATAAATACACACACACACACATACACACACACATAGACACACACACACATAGACATGCACCTTTTTTTCTAGAAAGAAACAAAAACCTGTTACCCAAAGGGAGAGAGAACCTCCCATGGAGGGAGGCTTTTGTAACTGTATATATTTTTGTATGGATTAAATTTTCTATTATCTCTTTCTCTCTATTGATAAAAAAAATTTCCAATGGCTTATATTCATTCAAAGCCTAATTTCACAAATTAATATCACAAAGAGTTTTCACTCATTAAATTTTCTTTAATATCACAATCCTAATACTTCAGGTACAGTCTATTTTCTAGTGTGTACTAATTCAAATGGTACATATTGTTGGCTCCCCTCCAACCTCCCCTTCCCTGTTCTCCTCTCCGTCTCCTCCTCCTCCCTTTTACTTCCATTCCTTCCTTCTACCTCTCCCTCTCCCATCATCTATAGTCTTACTGAATCTTCAAGGACCTGTTCTTCCCAGGGTCTGTGCAGAGGATCAGGGAAGACCAGAACACAGAAAAGAATCTCCCCGAAACAACTTAGCATGCAGAGGATTCTCTGCCAGCTCTGGGGTTGATATTGATATTCTGTTTGAACACAGAGTCCTAGGAACACTCTGTGGCCTTCAAGTGGTTCTAGCCAGGTTGTTTGTCTCTTGCAGATGAATGAGGACACATGTGCTCTGACAGGAGTTGGCATATGTCCAGGAGTTTATTTACTTAGGCTCCATATGAAGGCATAGGTTTATTTTGACTCTTTCCTGAAGCATGAGAGCTCTGCTCAAGGGAGTGCGATGCAAACACAGTGGGAAGATAGCAAAGGATAGCCTGTCCCATGAAGCAGATGGCAGGAGAGGTGACATTTGGTTCTGAAGGATCTCAAGGTCTTGTGAAACTCATAAGAAAAGTTCTCTTGGTCCTTTAATTTTAGGGCAGCTATTTCCACAGGAAGTAACCTTCATTACTGGTTGTATACTTTAGTGATAAAACCAGAATCTTGGCAACCTCATGGTCAGAAAGAATTACTGTAGGATAAACCAGAAAAATCATGTCTAAGAAGTTGTTAGTTCCAGGGTTGCTTCAGGAATGGATTCTCATGTAGATTAATGTGAGTTGATGTAAAGGATTTAGGGAGCTATATGTGGAATATAAGGGGTCCAGGAATGTGTCACTAGATCAACTGTATTTGTCTCGATCATTTTAGTTATGAAATGCACGCCCAACTCAAACTGGTGCAAAGAAAAATTAGGATTGACCGACCCATGTAACTGGAAATTTCAGTGGGTGATTTCAGACATGATTTAATTCAAGGCTTTAGACAGTGCATGAAGGACACTATCACTGTCTCTTTCTCTCTCAGCCCTGCTTTCCTCTGTTAGTTTCATTTTCACAGGCAGGTATTCCCTACAAAGGGTGAAGATGGTCACCAAGAGCTCCATCTATCAGCTAAGCAACCCCAGGGTAAGGCAACTCTTTCCCTATAGAGTTCCAACAGTCTCAGGGCTGATTTTTACTGGACTAGCTTGGGGCACTTGCTCATTTCTGAACAAATCACTGCCCCTCTGATTTTTTCCAGGCCCAGACTCAATACCCAGACCTGCAGCCAGAGTGTCTTCAGAAGAGGGGAGGAAAAGTGTAGAGTTTAATGTTAAATTAGCATATTGTCATTAGAGACAAGGAGATAGTTGGCAGACAACTAGATGTCCACCACACACAGATTGACTTCCAAGTTTCAATCATTTTCCTGTAATAAATAAAAAATGAAAAGGAACCACCAGTATACTGTTGTTAGAGATTAGAGGCTCCTAGATCACAACCCATGCTTTGAGGCTCACTCCAGAGTCTTTGGGTTTCTTGGGGTTATCCCAAGTATTTTGATTAAAACAGATTGGTCCTGAAACACACATGTATACACTCTTTGGAATATTCTCCAGACCTGGATGAATTCCTGGTCTAGAATTCTTGAAGAGAGGTAAAATAATTCACAGGTTTTCTCAAGGGCTTTATAATTCTTCCTCCAAACCTAAAGGAGTCAGCTAACTTTTTTTTGTTGTTCAGCTATTGCCTTTGTTTTTATAGATGAATAATCAGGATTTCAGAGCAGCCAGTAATCAGAGAGCTGGCCCCACACCCAGGCATTCTGGCCCAAGTTAGGTGTTCGCCTCCATACCCTGCTGTGGGTGCGTAGAAAGAGCAGCAAAGAACATTGGTTTCACCTTCCAGAAATAGGATGTGTGAAAAGAAATCTTTGTGGGGCTGAGAAGCACTCTCTTTTATACTACACAGATTAAGAGTGGAGGCTACAGAGACTTTGTACATGTGGTGGAAAGTGCTGGATAAGAATGCAAATTCCGTGAGCAGACTAAGCAGGTACATACAGAGTACTGCAACATTGACAGTCCTCTCACCATTTGTGAAAATGAGAACTGTGTGAGGTCAATAAGCTCACCTCAGAAACTGGCAATTGCCAGTTCTTTTTTTCTTACAGGGAGAGAATATTCTGGAACTCACTGCAGGAAAGACCATCAGGCACAGACCTATTTCCAACCAAAAGCTAGTAAGGAAGAGTGGTATTGTCTAGAAATGTGAAGGAAAAAGAAAAAAGAGGCATCTTGGAAAAAGGAAGAGCTCAGGTGATGGCCTGTTTTCATCAATGTTCTCAAAAATTGACTGAGAAGAATTGGTGGAGAAGGTGCCAGACACAGTCTTTGTCAGAGTTAGATGCCATCTCTATGCATTCTGGGACATTTTCACAGAACATCTGATCATTGCCAATTTTTTTTTTTTTTTTTTGAGTTGGTGAGTCGGAGTCTTACACTGTCACCCTAGCTGGAGTGCTCTGGCACAATCACAGCTCACCACCACAGTCTTGAACTCCTGAGCTCAAGTGATCCTCCTGAGTAGCTGGGACTAGAGGCTCACACCACTATGTGAATGTCCAACAATGGGAATGTCCAACAATGACAATGGACTCTCAGTAACTGTATCTGCCACACATACTTTCACATACTTTGTATCTGCCATACAACTTTTAGAAATCCTACCTATCATGTGATTGAACCAGGGGTGGCCCCTAACTATGTCAGAGACCGATTACATTACTCTCGAGGAATTCTGAACTTAGAGGCACATAGAACTTGCCAATTCAGTTAAGGACCATAAGGAAACAGATGTATGGAGTGTGTAAGCTGAGGCACCAGTCACTGCAAACCAGCCACCCACAGGACATATCTGATACACTACGTGTTTTGTTTGGCCTGTGAGGTTTGAGATTTGAAATGGTTGCCAACATTTAAAAACTGAAGTATTTCATATTTAAAACTGGGTGGGCCTTCCAGAATAAACTGCATGGAAATTGTGGTTATCCAAGAATGAACATGCAGATACCAGAGAGTCCAGACTTGAGGTGCATTTAGGACTTTTCAGACTTTTAGAACAGGCATTCAAAGATCACACAAGCACACGTACCCATAAGTGTCCTTCTAGACAATGGGCCTGTGCCAGACTCACCTTCTGCTCAGAGTAACTGAACAACTTTTAGCAACCTCACAGAAGACACGTGATGCGATGAATGGGGAAGTCTGTTTTATATAAGTGGCCAAATTCCCCACCACCCCCTACTGTTCCCCAGCCCTGAGGCTGAGGAGCACATGCAGGTTTCCGTTTTTAGACACTACGATTTCACATGTGTGAGCCCCACAGGCACTGATACATAACAGAAGTCTGTGAATCCCACCTGAAATGAAGGGGCTCAAGCTCCAGAGGCCTGTGGGGGGGGGCAGTTTCTGCTCCTGCTGACTCCTGGTTGTTTAGCAATTCCCAAACTCCCCAAAGACGCTTTCTACCTAGAACAAGCAAGCATTCTCCCTTCTCTTGCTGTCCCCACACAACAGACAATTTACTTGAGCTAATTTGAGTGTTTCACACCTTGCTGCTAAAGGGACTCTCACTTGAACAACCTGAGAATGAACCTAGCAAAGTAGAGATCCTATGGGGGACTGTGTCCCATAACATCAATTGGACTCATTGGTCCCTTTAATGAGGCCCTCCTTGCACCTCATTGGCAACCCCCGTTGTTGGGGATTCTTTTGGGCTCCTTCCCACCCACAGCATCTGGGCATAGCTAACTCTACCATAGAAGGCATCAAGCTATAAATGACTTCACTTTTTTTTTGTTTTGCCCCCACGTACTTACTCAAGTTGTCAACTTGAATGTTTGGGAGATATTTTTAATGTTTGCTTGTTTTGGGGGCCAAATCTTGGTGACCTCCCTCACTGGATCTGTTCATAGACGCCAGCGGAGGAAAGGATCCTCACCTGTGACCCTCAGGGACCTGAGTGTTTCTGGGTCTTTGCCCAGGGGAGTGGGTGTATGGCAGGTTTTACAGCCATTATGCAGTTCTTTGCTCTCTTCTGTGAGTCAGAGTCATGTGCTGTTTAAAATAGGTGGTGACTGTGGGCAGGGCGGTCCAAACACAATAGCAATTCATCGAGCGTATTGGCAGGGAGAGGGTGACTTCTCCTCCAAAGCTTCAGCGAGGCTCCATTTGCAAGGTCGAATTGAGCATGCAGACCCAGACTGGCTCAGTCTGTTCGTCGATATCCACAGATACAGCTTCATGCTGCATCCTTAGGGAGCGGAAGCAAGTGGGTTTTATCAGATGGCTAAACAATAAGTAAGCATTCGCATCCTTGTAGCCCGGCTTCCCTGATAAACTATACTGAGTATGTGATTACCTAAGAATGCACAAGCTTACTAAAGCTGCTCATGATTGAGTGAGTGTGTTAGGCATTTACTTTGAAAACAGGTGTTTAGAGATGAGATACACCCCCCCACAGACACATGTGTGTAAACCTGTTCTCATGATGTTCACGTGAGTGTTTACCCAATAGCTCGTGCTGATGGTAGAATCAGTGGCTAAGTTCCAAATCTACGTCAGGCCTGTAAAGTTCAGCCGGCTGCACAGCTTCAGGTAACTGAAAGGGAAATCCATGATTCCAGAAAATGCACATGATGAACGTGCTTCTGACGTGAAAGCCATGTGGTGATGAGCAATGTCCGAGGCAGCAGCAGCTGCACCAGGAGAAAAAATAGTTATTTAGAAGTATTACAAAGCACCAGTACAAGGAAATGTAGCAACTTCCAAGGATTACATGTGGCAAGGGCCTGTTGTGTCAGAGAAAACTTTTAGAGATCATTCTAGGGGTGGGAGTGGGAAGGTTTGCTGGACTCACAAAATGACTTATTACCCAGCCTTGTCCTAGGCAGTGTGGCAGGGGATTATCCTTCCTCTTCTCTTTCTGTGCCATTTTCTTGCCCTCCCTCCTGGATTTCACATGTCCCGCCTCACCACTGTCCACACTTAAGACAGCTGTCACTCTCTGCCTGCTAATATCCCTCATTTTATAGTAGAAGTAGTATCAGTCACTGTGTTAAGTCTTCTGAGATGATTCTAAGCCTCACTGTGAACTATGAAATAGAAGAACTGTGTTCGCTTTTTTTGTGACTGTCATCAGAAGAAAGATCTATGGGCAATAGGCAGGCTTCATTAATTCCATGAACCCACAGAGCTTGGTTTGAGGTAAGCTCTTCACAAAGCAAAGAAAACAGCACACAGCATATGCAACAGGAGCCCAGAACATACAGCTATCCAAACGGAAGGAAAATGTCCCTGAAAGAGACTCAAACTGCTTTTTTGTGTGGCTGATTTTTTTTTTTTAAGTGAGAAAGCAGGATTTATTGAGAGGACAGAAAATCTCCCACAGTGGTAGGGGACCCAAAGGGGTTGCCCATGTGTGGCTGATTTTTGTTGTTGAGTTTGTTTTGTTTTGAGAATTTAACATTCCCTCCTTTCAGTTGCCTCCCCTCTGGTGCCTATAAATTCAGAAGCATTAGCTGGCACTTGGCATCTCTCAGCAGTCATTGCCACTTTCTGGTATGCTTTCAGCTCCTGAGGATCCTACCTACTGTACTTTGTAAGGATATTTTAAGTAACAAAAGACCTATTAACAGACTACAAGGCACAGTCATGTGTCACTTAATAATAAAAATATGTTCTGAGAAATGCGTTAGGTGATTTCATCACTGTGCGAACATCATAGTGTACTCACACAAACCTAGATGATACAGCCTGTATACATCTAGGCTATATGGTAGAGCCTATTGCTTTTAGGTTACAAACCTGTACAGCATGCTACTGTACTGAATTCTGTAGGCAATTATAACACAAATCACTAGGCAATAGACATTTTTCAGCTTCTTTATAATCTTATGGGACCACCTCATATGTGCTGTCCATCATTGACCAAAATGCCATAAGGCAGTGCAGAACTGTAGTTGAAAACTTTGCTGTGAGACTATAGTTGCTATAGCTTGAATCCTACCTTGTCATCACTTGTAAAGGTTAACTCTGAGCCCAAGCTTCATATAAATACAGAAATGTCATCTGATTGCTATATTGCTTAAATGTGTTAACTTTTAAAAGCAAATTTATAGAGACTAGGAAAAAGAAGAGTCTAGGTTTATTAGACTTACTAAAGATTTTTATCGATTCTCAAATGATTTTCAAAATCACTTTGGAGACATATCACATGCAGTGTTTCCAATGGATTCGATTCTTATTAGATGAAAACCCCATTAAGACTTCACTTAATTCAAAATTATTTACCTGGTCCCTTTTACTGGCCTAAGTTGATAGTTCTTATCAATGTTCCAGTGCTCAAGAGACATAGTAGGAATTATTTTTCCATTTTTGATAAAGAGAAATAAAATATTGGTTAGGCAGAACTAGAGCCTCTTTTTCTCTGAGTGTGGGTTTTGTTTTTCCTATTACAATTCCATCAATTCTCTTGCTAGCTCTAAATTTTTTCTTCTGTTTTATTCCACCCTCAAATTCCGTGTCTTGCCAAATAACCAGTTTCCCAAATTCCATGTCTTGCCAAATAACCGATTTCCCATTCCCCTCCCAGAGAGCCTTTCTAATGAGCATTCAACCTTACTTCTTCTTCATTTCTTCCACTCCATAACTCCTTCTTCCCTTATTCATGGAATTATAGTTGGGTGGGTGTTTGCCACTCATGCAACACTGGTCAGTGAGTGTTATGAACTGAATGTTTGTGTACCCCACAAAATTCATGAAATCAGATTCCTGATTTAATGGTATCAGGGTGGGGTCTTTGGAAGGTAATAGAGCCATAAGGGTGGAGCCCTTATGAATGGAATTTGTGCCCTTATAAGAAGAGGCCAGGCTGGATGCAGTGACTTACACCTGTAACCCCAGCATTTGGGAGCTGAGGTGGGAGGAGTTTGAGACCAGCCTGGACAACATAGCAAGACCTCATCTCTACAAAAATAACACAAAAAATTAGCCAGGTGTCATGGCACACAACAGTAGTCCTAGCTACTTGGAAGGCTGAGACAGAAGGATCACCTGAGCCTAGGAGGTTGAGGCTGAGGTAAGCTGCAATCAAACTCACCATGGCCCTTCAGCCTGGGTGACAGAGTAAGACTCTGACTCAAAAAAAAAACAAGAGGCCAGAGAACTAGATATCTCTTCTTCTATCATGTAAGAATACAATGAGAGGTTTAGTCTACACCTCCAAAGAGGGCTCTCACTGAGACCTGACACTGCTGGCACACTGATCTCAGATATCCAGCCTCCAGGACTGCGATAAATAAATATCTGTGGTTTAGAAGCCATTCAGTTTATGGCACTTTGTTATGGGAGCCCAAACTGAAAACAACAGTGGGATAGCTGATAAATTCTCAGTCTTACAGTTTGTAGCCAAATTCTGCATCTGTGTGGCCTAACAGTCCCTTCGTTAAACATACTGATTTCCTATAAATAATTGTAGCAACTTTGGAGTTCTCTACCAGTTTTGAATATCTTTTTTCAGTCTCCTGACATTATAAAAAAAATTTTCAGCTTATTGAAAAGAGGGAGTGCCACCACTTCATGATGTTCAGAGTCCCCTAACACATGGCTCCAACTTCTTTTCTTCTTCCCAATACCTATTCCCCATCTGCAGTCTATTCTAGCTCAGTATTCATTCTTCATACCTGGTGTTTCCCTACCCGTAGCTGAAGAATGTACTACTATAAGGTTGTCTAGATGGTAAACCACCAAATATGTGCATGGATCTCACAAGACCATAGGCCTGAACCTAGATTTTAGACCTAATTGGAGAATAAAATATCCCAAATTACACATAACCATGTTCCCATTTCATTTTTGTTTTTGTTTTTGGTTGGAGTCTCACTCTGTCACAAGCTCACAGCCACCACAGCCTTGACTTTCTGGGCTCAGGCGGTCCTTCTGCCTCAGTCTTCCAAATAGCTGGAACTACAGGCATGCGCCATCATGCCCAGCTAATTTTTCTTGATTTATTGTAGAGATGAAGTCTTGCCAAGCTGCCTAGGCTGGTCTTGAACTTGTGGGCTCAGGCAATCCTCTCACCTCAGCCTCCCAAAGTGCTGTACTTATAGGCGTGAGCCACTGTGCCCGGCCAGGGGTTACTTCATCTTTAGAACCCATTTAATTGTCACTTTTCCAAGTTTTAGTTAAAACTGAAAAGAAGCTACTGAAGGCTAGAAAATACAAAACAAATACATTGTGATTTCATTGCAAGTTGGTTTTGCAACTTGCACACTTGGAAATGAACAGTATTAGCTGAGTTTAACTACAATGACTATATCAGGGAACTTGACAAATCAGATCAAGACCTGGCCACACAGGAAAAACTGTTTATTTAAGCAAGCTTCCAAAAATCTGTAACTAGAGTGACATGTGATGTGGCATTGATGAGCAACACAGAGATAATGAAAAGTGTTCATTATCCATGATGATGACTAATGATAAAATAATGATAAACTACCCATTGCTTAAATACACATGTGTAGGAGGAAAAAGGTGACAATGAGGGCAGAGCCTTTTGTGATGAAAGTTCCAGCTGGTGAGGCTGCAGGTGGTTCTGAGCCTCTGCTGAAGGCTGTTTTGAAGGCTGGCTCTCTCAGAGGTAGTCAGCTCAGATATTTTAAGATAGTGGTTCTCAAAAGCTGGGGAGCTTTTAAAATATGCCAAACACAGCAGGGTCCATGTCCCCAAACCTAAATCCACATATCTGGGATATCAGTATTCTCTCTCTTAAAGTTCCCCAGATGGGATGGTTCTAACATGCAGCCAGAGTTGAGCTGCCTCTATAGAAGGTTGAATGTCTTTGTATTTTGAAGATAGACAAGAAAATCTGGTTCTGCTTCAGGATGGTGGACTGAGTATATCCTAGAACTTCTTTGTTCCTGTATTTGTATTTGTGGGGGCAGAATAGAAATGCTGCTCTAATTTCTCAGACTCTAAAAATTTGTCTGCTATTTTGGGTCTTTAGGTTAATCATATAGTCTCCCTTATGTTGTTTTCAAAGAACACGTCCAGGTTCATCACCAGGTGTGTCTGAAAAATTATCCAGGGCTTCAGTCTGTGGAAGTGTCCTGGGGAAACCATACAGCAGCCAGCCAGACTGAGATGTTTCCAGCTCATAGAGGATCAGTGAAGCTATGAGATTGCTGGAATGAGCTTCCCCTGGTCAATGGAAGTCTAGGCCAGCACACCAAGCCCTGTGTCTCTCAACATATCACATTGGGGCAAGTCCTCACTGGAAGATGTTTCTGTCCAAGGCTTTGATGGTGTGCAAAAACAGGGTGTGCTTGCTGGAGGCCAGGCCCCCATAATCAGGGTGCGCAGTAGCCTTCTGGACACCACCATGTCTGCTACGTGAGGCCCAGACACCTCAAGGATGCACGTCCCAGAGCGTGCAACCGGAGGCCAAAACTGACATTTTAAAATGGATACTACTGAAGAGCAAATTCATGAGTTGAAAGATTAAGCCAAAGAAGTTTGCTATGATGCAGTACAAAGAGCCACAGAGATGGTAAGGATGAAAGGAAAATTAAGAGATGTAAAATGTAGATTCAAAATTCCACCATTCACAAATAGAACATGAAAAGGATGGAAAACACAATGTTTAAAAAATTGTTACAAAATAGACAAGAATTTCCCAGAATTTAGTAGTATGATTCTGCAGGAATAGGTAAATATATCAGCGAACCAATACAGAGCATTTAGGAGCATGAGAAGAAGCCAGGTCAGGTGCAGTGTAACCCCAGCATTTGGGATGCCAAAGTAGGAGAGTTGCTTGACCCCAGGAGTTTGAGACCAGCCTGGGCAACATAGCAAGACCTAGCAAGAACATAGCAAAGGTGTGATAGTCTCACACTCTCCCATAGAGTGGACAGCCAATTTGATAGGCAATTTGGCAGTAGTTATTTTTTTAAATTACTGTTGTTATTCTCCTTAAATAAACACTCCCACATGACAACAAGAAGGCGCATATAGGATGTTCACTGCAGCCTTATATATAACGGCAAAAGGTTGTTAACAATCTAAATGTTCATAATAGAATAGCTAAATGGATGTTAGCCATACTGTGGAATATTATACAGCAGCTGAAAAGAAGGAGGTTGGTCTCTGTGTACTGACATGAGAAGATTTCTAAGACATTGTAAATACAAAAAGTTGCAGAATATTATATATGATATGATATAATTTAAGTTAAAATATAGTGAACTGGAAATCCAGAAAAAGGTTTTGCAGTAGAAAGACATGACCAGACTTTTGTTTTGAAAAGATTGCTGTGTTTGTAAAAATGGAATTAGGAGGACCTGTTAGGAAGCTATTGCAAAAGATCAGTAGAGAAATGAGAAAGTTCTGTTTTATTTTAATTCCTTCAATTTTGAATGAATTGAGCTTCTTTTTGTTTGTTCATGGACCATTTGCATTACAGTTCTATGTAAAACCTTTAAACTGACAATTTCCTGCTGACCACTTTCTTGGGAAAAATGCTAGAGGTTTGGTTTACTCCCCAAGTCATGAAATAGATCCTCAGTCCTGTCTTTGGTGGTCCTGTTGCATTGGCTTAATACAGATCAGACCGTGCATCATACGGAACTGATGCTATTTAGAGGCTGCTGAGCCACCATCCATGCATCCACTTAATTCTCTATCCACTAAGATCCATAGAAATAATGTGTTGGGTCGCTCTCATTCTGTAAGCAGGAGAGAAAGCTATTTCCAGAATAAAGTTTTTGTTAGTAAAAGCCTAACTTCTGTATTTGTATTTGTGGGGGGCAAAATAGAAATGCTGCTCTGATTTCTCAGACTTTAAAATTTTCTCTGCTATTCTGGGTCTTTAAGTTAATTATATAATCCCTTTTATTGTTGTATTCAAAAGAGTAACACTGAATACATAAGAATGTTTAAAAGTTATGTGGATATCTAACGGCAATTTGGCCCATATCCTCCAGCAAAGGAACAAAATGATGTTATAATTTGACACAGTACTTTGCATAATGCTAATTGCTTTGCATAATAAAGAAGCACATGATTACTGTCTTTTAGGATAACTAATTATATACACAAAAAGTGATCCTGATAAGTCCTTTCTATCCTCCTAGAATAGATTTAAACTTCTAGTATATTTTATCCTTAATCAAGACATCTAATTTGGTACCAGACTCTGACCCCAGAATATTTTAGATAGAGTATCTGAAGAGTTGGGAGTATTTGCTTGGCTCCAGGTATGACTGGGAGAAGGTGTGCTCTGAAAAAGTTTAATGCAGCCACAGTTAATATTGGCTTCCTGGTACATGTCAGACTTTTAAAGCACACTGGATCTTTTCTGGTTCCCAAGTCCACCTCATTTCAGTCTTTTCTAGACCTGTGTCACATAAGCCTTCTGAGACAAATGACTGTGTCACTTGTTCTTAATGGCATCTGGCAAGAGATTCTTTATTAAAACCAATAGCCAAGTAACATCCTTTAATACATTAGACCTCATTTAGCAGACATGTCCAATGCCAACCAAATGTGATTAGTGGAAATTTATTGAAACTTTCCAGGTATGTTCTTCATAGTAATGAAAGTCAGATGGCATAACAGCAAAAGAAAAACAGCAGGAGCTCCTCAGATTAGGCTGTTTTCTGCAGTATTAATCATTTTGTGGTGAAAATTCTAATGTCAGTTTATTGGTCACCATCCCCCACCAAGAAAAAGGTAGCAGTTTAGAACATCCAAGGTTGAGACAGAACTAAAAGCCCGAACGAAGATAACAGGCTTGATAACCATTCATTTATTGATTCAGCAAGCTTAAATTGGGCATTGATCTATGTGACTAGTTGTCACAGAGATACAGCCCATGAGGAAAAATGAAGCCAAATGCCTGTCCCATGATGGTGACTTTCTAGTGGGTGTTATGGGCCAGTGTTTCTCAAAGTGTGACCATCGCTCCTTTGGGGAACATGAAATGATCTGGGATCTCTGTGAAAGAATATTCCCCAGCCTCCAGGGTATTTTTGTTTTGAAACTTTTTTATTATGGAAAATTTCAAAGGATACATAAAATTAGAGAAAGAATGTTGTATGTCTGTGTACCTATCACCCAGTTTCAACAAGGATCAACATTTTACCAATCTTACTCTATCTTATTTTTTTTCTGGAGTATTTTAATTAATATCACCTTTTTTATTTTAATGGTTAATGTATATGTTTTAATATGAATACAAAAATAAATGACCAGCACATAAATTCTATAATTTCATAATATATTGCTCCAGACAAAACTAAGCTAGGAATTTAATTTTTAAATTGCTACACAGATATGGAAACAAAGTTCAAGAAAGGAGTACACAAATGGCTAAAGTTTTTAAACTGTTGTTAGAAGCAACAAGAGATTGCGAGATAGTAGACATTCCCCCTTTACCTTTCCTCCCTCAGTGACATTAGGCTGGCTAGAAGTAATTACTTCTTCTATAGAAAATGTTTAGAACCATGACTATCACTTCATAAGAACCTACAAAATAGAAGTTAATATTGTTTTTGGAAAGCATCTTTGATTTCAGAACTGATACTGGCTAGCCTTTATTAAGCCCTTACTGTGTACAGACACTGTGATGGGAGATTTACATAAATTATCTCATTTCATCTTCACAGCCACACTATAAGTATTATTTTCCCCATTTTTAGAATTAAGAAATTGAGGCTCAGAGAAATTAAGTAAATTACTTACAATCACAAAACTGGCTGAGTTCAGTGGCTCGGCCTGTAATCGCAGTGCTTTGGGAGGCTAAGGCGAGTGGATTGCCTGAGCCCCCGGGTTCAAGAGCAGCCCAGGTAACTGGGTGAGACCTCATCTCTACAATAAGATTTTTGTTAAAATAGCCGGGCATGGTAGTGCATGCCACAGCTACTTGGAAGGCTGAGGTGGAAGGATCACCAGAGCCCAGCAGGTCAATGCTGGGGTGGCTGTGAGCATGCCACTGCACTCCAGCCTGGGTGACGGAGTGAGACTCTGACTCAAAAACAAAAACAAAAATCACAAAACTATTAAATGGCAAATCAAGGACTTGAATTCAAGCCTGTTTTCCCCTGAAGCCCATTTTGTTTTTCCACTGGGCTCCCTGGGAAGCTAGGGCCCACCTGTTGACCATGGGAGGCAGTTGGGGAAAGAACTGGACATGTGGATTTTGGAGGTCTAGTGTAAACCTGATTCTTCTGTTTACTAATGTTGTGACCTTGAGCACTTCACTTTTTTCTGAGCCTCTGTTTCTCCTGCATAAAATAGGGATGACAGTATTAATTGTCCAATTTGCAAGCATAAAATGAAATAATGTATAAGGGAATCTGGCACCGCAGGGACTAAATAAATGTTTGTGCTATATTCACACACCACTAAGAGTGTGTGATCTTGAGCAAACCTCCTCTCTCTCTGGGTCTTGGCATTCTCAACTATAAATACGATGGGGTCATCCTCAATATTCCTAGAGTCTTTCTAAGGGTAATATTCCAGAATTGTATTCTGATTGGACCACAATAAATATTAATGACTCTGAAGTTAATGAAAAAAACTAGATAAAATTCCATTATGATTTTCTTTACAATTATTTATAATTGTCTTAGTCTTGATTGCTTAGAAAACAGAGTCTGACAATGCTCTGTTGCTATTACTTTACTAGGGAGTGTAATCACAGGAGCAGAGGTGAGAGACCGGGGAGTGAGGCAGGGAAGGAAAGAGAAATTCAAGCAGGCATAACTGAGCTGGCTGCTGCTAAGTGCTACTGATTGCTCTATCTAATTGGGCTATCCACTGAAAAGTTGCATTGCAGGACAGTCTGTCTGTAGTGAAAACAAAGATAAATTTATATACCAGTTTTCACCTCCCATTTGACAACATTTTGGCCATGTGGTGTTAATTTCCTGGTAACTCTGAGATGTGTACTTCTTTGACCTGAAGCCAGGGTCCTTGCATCCCACACCTTGAAGCTTAACAGGGAAACCCAGAATGGGAAGCGAGAGGCTCTTTCCCTGGGAATGAGGCTGGGCTCTAGGAGAGTGTTCCTGAAGGAAGTGGCTGGAGCTGGGTGCCAAGGTGACAGTTGGAATAAGAGACAAGTGAGGCTGAGAGGACCCCAAGTGGTATAGGTATATTATATGTTAACTTACACCCAATCAACTTCCAGACTGAATCTGAAGAAGCTTATATATAAAATAAGGACAATGATGAAGAAGGAAATAAATTGGCTGGGCATGGTGGCTCACACCTGTAATTCCAACACTTTGGAAGGCTGAAGCAAGAGGACTGCCTGATCCCAGGAGTTCAAGAGCAGCCTGGCAACATAGAGAGACCTTATCTCTACAAAAAATTAGCCAGGTGTGATGGCACATGCCTGCAGTCTCAGCTACTTGAGAGACTAAGGCAGGAAGATTGCTAGAAGCCAAGAGTTGAGGCTACAGTGAGCCAAGATCATGGCACTGCACTCTGGCCTGGGTGACAGAATGAGACTCTGACTCAAAAAAAAAAAAAAAAAAAAAAGGAACAAGAGATAATTCATAGTAATAGCAACAACAAAAAATGTACCTCAGTTCCCTTAGCCTTAAAAGGGAGGATAATAATATTCTTACCCACAGGGTTATTGCAGTGATAAAGTAAAATTTAAAATTTAATATTGTAAAAAAATGTAAATATATACATCATATAAAAGTCACTAAGTACATGTTTGTTTTTTAAAAAAATACTGCTGGCCCCAGGAAATTAGATAGTTCTGCAACTGAATATCAAATTTATCTTTAAGCTTTCTAGCAGTTGAAGAAAAAAGAAAAATGTGACAAGTTTCATAATTTACATTAAGTGATAGAAATAAATCTGCTAATTTGAAAGAGAGCTGAGAATTAACCAGGTACTAAAGCCTAAGGGAATTTGTCCCAAGAGACATGAAAAACAATTTAAAAATCTTTTCAAAATTGTTTCAGCAAGACATGAATAGAGTTCTTCCTATGGTTAACTTTTCCAATGATACTTCATCAGAGAAAGCTATTTCTTCTAGAAGCTAAAATAGAGATATTCAGATTTGTAACTTTCTGATGTGTTACCCTGAATCAGTGGTTCTCAACAAGGGCAGTCTTACTTCCCAAAGTGACATTTGCCAGTGTCTGATGACTTTATGGTTGTCAGGGGATGGGGAGGTGTGCTACTGGGATCTTGTGAATAGAGGCCGGGAATACTACTAACACTGCACAGGCCATACCTATACTAAAAATATTATTCATTGTTTATCAGAAATTCAAATTGAATCAGGAATTCTGAATTTTGCTTTGCTAGCTCTAGCAACTCTAGCTGCCAAACTTCCTCTAACAGAACAGCTCTCCACAACAAAGAATTGCCTGACCCAAAACATGCATAGTACTGAAGTTGAGAGAACCTGCCCTAAATGAAGTATAGAACTTTGAATATGCTCCTAGAGGAATGAAGAACAAGTATAGACGTTGAAATATCTTTCCTTTTGTCAGACTTTTCTTCAAGATTAGCTAGTTGACAATTAATTTCAGGTCACAACCTCAAGCCTCAGCCAATTAAGTTATATCCATAATGCTGATGGAAGTTCAGGTCCTGACTCCAGCAAACAGGTGACCAAGTGGAGTGTCTATAGGAAGCTTCTTGAAAATTCCCTAATATCTCCTGTCTGTACTAATAAATTGACACCACCTACTGCCTGATGGGATTACTTGGAGAGAGTATTGCATACATAATCAGCTAATCCAGAAAAATTTGTTGAAACTGATGTTGATGAAGGTGATCTGAACAATAAAAAGAGCCAGCAAATAGAGACTGCAGTACTTGAGGGCTTACATTTGAGATGCAGAAGTAACAACAAGGGAAAGATACTGCAGGAAAATACTCTAAATCCTACCCACACATCAGATTAAGTGAAGACTGGTGGGTTAACTGACAAGCTGGGACAGAGAGCAGGGTGAAGTTCATTTTCCAAGAGGGGCACACCTCTCGACTAGGCTGTGAGGGTGGGCAATTATTGGGCTATAGGAGGACGTGGCCTTTGTAAGCTCTAGAATAGGGGAATGGAAAAGATTTGGTGAGAAGTCACTACTCAGGGAAGAATTGTAATCGCCTTTCCTCTTAAACTCCCTGTGCTTCTCTGGCCACCTATCACCAAGGCCCATGTTATACTGCTTCTTTGACTTTTCTTTTTCTTTTTGAGTCAGGGTCTTTCTCTCTCTCACCCAGACTGAAATGTAGTGGCATGATCATGGCTCAACACAGCCTCAATCTCCTGGGCTCAGGTCATCCTTCTGCCTCAGCCTCTGGGGTAGCGGGGAATACAAGTGTGCACCAGTATGCCTGGTTAATTTTTTTGTTTTTTGTTGAGATGCGGTCTCAGTATGTTACCTAGATTGGTCTTGGACTCTTGGGCTCAAGCCATTCTCACAGGCATGAGAAGCCGTGCCTGGTCTTCTTTGGCTTTATTAGACAGTTCTTCATGTAGTAGACACCAAATATTTCCCCCCTGACAATTTTTTTTTTTTGAGTTGGAGTCTCACTCCATCGCCCAGGTCGGAGTACAGTGGCATACTCACGGCCACCCCCACGTCGAACTGCTGGGCTCAGGCAATCCTTCTGCCTCAGCCTTCCAAGTATCTGAAACTACAGGTGTGTGCTACCACGCCTGGCTATTTTTTTTTTTTTTTTTTTATTCATTGTAGAGACGAGGTCTCGCCAGGTTGCCTGGGCTGGTCTTGAACCTGCGGGCTCGGGTAATCCACTTGCCTCGGCCTCCCAAAGTGTTGGGATTGCAGGCTGAGCCACCAAGCCCGGCCCCCTCTGACATATTAACAAAGAAAATATTCTCCAAGTGGAGCTGAACAATTTAAGATCTATTATGAAAATACCAATGAGTTAACCCTCACCTCTTCTTGCCTTCTGTGCATAGAATGAAATAAGTAAGAGTTATTGGTGTCTTTAGCCCAGAGGATGAGCTTTGCATTCAGATGCTGCATTACCAACTGTGAAATGGCATAGAAAAATGGAAAAATCAGCTGCCAGCTGCTCTCCTCAGTTAGACTGCTTGTTTAAGAAGGAGTAAGACACTCTTTCTACCCAAGGCTGGCTCATCTGAGGTAGCATAAACCCCTGTCTTATTCTTAATCCATATCAATCTTTTGCAGCCTTTGCTTAGCCATTTCTTAGCTATGGGACAATGGCTCCTATGTTTTCAACTCCACACCACAGTAAAGAAAATGAAAGGCAGGACTGTGCCTCCTACGAGGTAATTTAATAACAGATGTTCACACCGGTGACCCTGATTCACCCAGAAAGGATTCAATTACTCTTGTGTCCTCCATTCAGAGGGCAGTAAATTTCATACACTTTTGAAAGCTTGCCATCAAAACACAGCTGAAAATAATGTTTTTTTCTTGTGATTGAGGAGTTAGTTTCATTTTTCTGAAAAATTAACTTCATGGAACCCTTCCTTTCCTCTCAGGGCTGGGAAACAAGGCACCACTGTACTTTCATGATATGCTACAAGCCTCAAAGGCACAGATGATCTCCTATTGGTTTTATTTTGAGTTGAAAGGTTCTTGATGACATATAGTCATCTTTTTAAAAAACCAAACTTTAAAAATGGAATAATGTTCAATTTACAGAAACATTGCAAAAATAGTTGAGTTTTATAGACCTGAAATCCAGATTTTCTTACTGTTAACATCTTATGTAACCAAGGTACATTTATCATAACTGAGAAACCAGCATTACTATTAACTAAACTTCAGATTTTATTTGTATTTCACCAGCTTTTCCACTAATATCCTTTCTGTTTCAGATTTCAATCCAAGGCATCATGTTTTTGGTTTTTCTATCTCCCCAGTCTCCTCTAATCTGATAGTTTCTCAGTCTTTCTTTGTCTTTTTAAAAATGATTTGATTTTGACACTTTTAAGGAATAGTGCCCAGGTATTTAGCACACCTCTAAATCTGGATGTGTTTGTTGTTTTTCACATGATAAACTGGGGTTATGGGCTTTTGGAAAGAATACCACAGAGGTGAAGTGTCCTTCTTGTAATAGTGCTTTAGGGTGTATGTGATCTCCATGTGCCATACCTGGTGATGCTAAGCATCATCACCTGGTCAAGGTGGTGTCTGCCAGGTTTCTCCACTGTACAAATACTGTCTTTCTTTTCCTACTCTGATCTTTGAAACTGAGTCACTAATTCTAGCCCATACTTGGTAAAGAAAGTTAAGCTTAATCTTCTTGAGTGAGGAATATCTTCGTCTAATATTTCAAATTCTTGTCTAAGAAAAATATCCCACAGCCATCTAAATGAAATATTTTTAAAAAACACATACTCCAAGCTCCCAGATTTAACAAATGTTAACAATTTGCCAGATATGCTTCCGATTTTTATTTTACATTAAAAAAAATCATTACTGATATGATTGAAGTCTCTTGCTGTCCTGAATGATCCCATTCTCTGTATGCCTTCCCTGCAGGTAACAATAACCATATTTTTACATATATATGTATATATATTTATATACATATATATATATACCTATATATCCATAAAAGGACTTCCATATTTATATGTTTTAATTTATTACTTGGTTTTTTCATTCAACTTTATGTTTCTGACATTCATCCAGGCTGAAGCACATATAGGGGAATGTATATGGAAAGGAATCTTACCAGTAAATTGCCTCCAAATTGCTTTATAAATTAGATTATTTGTGGAAAAGTTTCCTGTAGTCTTTTAATCCTCCAACGGTGTGTGAATTCTTGCAAGGTTTAGTCGTGGTAATTGAATGACACCTCCTGACTTTGTTCTTAAAAGCTGGACTGAGGGGATTTGCAGAAAGGTAAGAGAGATAAAAGTATCCTATTTGGTAATTCCTACGTTCTCTCTCTGTCGGGTGTCCCTCCTGTTATCTTTTCTATTCTGGGTACCACTTCTCCAACATCTGTCTTCTATCTTTCATTCCCTAGTGTAGGTGAATCATCAGAATAAGTACCTGATAATCAGTGAGAAACAGCAGGAGATTTCCATATCAGCCCACAAGAGACAATGCAAGTCCCCATAGGACAGAGGATAACAGAGTTTCAACACCTGAACTTTAAACTTGAATGTCTTAATGTCAACCGCAGAATGTCCCAAACTAATACATCATCTTCCCCCACAAGTTGCCCTTACAACAATGTTCCTAATTTTGGTATCCACCAATTGCCTGGGAGTTGCCCTTAATTCCTTTCTCTCTGCTTCCATTAATTCATGCTCCATGCCCTGCTATTTTGTCTTCTAAATATCGTTATCCTTTATTTCTCTGTAGCCCCATGCCACCACTCTTATCCAAATTTCATTAGCTCACACTCAAATTATTGTACCATATACTCAACTGGTCTCCCTGTGTGAAAATTGTCAGAATCAAACGGAACTACTTGTGTTTAAAAAACAAACCTGAAAAATAGAGCCAAGGAAGGCCCTACAGAGAGGATTCTTACACTTATAAACCTGACAACAAAAGACGCTGAAAAAAAAAACAAAACACCTTTTTTTTTTTTTTTTTGCAATGCACAAAGGCCATTGCAACCTTACATTAAAAAACAAAAACAAAACCAAAAAACTTCTTCAAGGACATCTGCCCACCAACTGCCTGTCTAATCTTGGACTGGCATCACCCTTGTTATTGATCTTTGCAGCTAAGAGTAATTATTTCAAAACTATTATGTAGTCCTCATTTTTCCTTTTAAAACCTTTGTCTGTCTTTACTTTCCTGAATGCACACATAGTTTTCTATAGTACACGTATTCTCGTTGCAATGACCATTCCTGGATAAATATTACTTTCTTTTAGAGAACGTCTCTCTATCTGTTATTTAGGTTGACTTTTGCCTCTGGTCTTGCCCCCTATGATCTATCTTTTGCTTTGCAGCCTAGAAAAAGCAAATCATATTACTTCCACTAGCCTTAGGACAAAATTGGAACTTCTGACAAGATTTACAGTTCCTCCAAATCTCTCTTATACTTATGTCTCCAGTCTCATTTCCTACCCCTTATTGCCTCAAATTTCACTTACCAATCATAATCAGTTTTTTCCAAATACATCATCCTCACCTCACCTCTGAGGCCTTCACACATGCTCTTTTCTCTGCTTAGAATCCACACTCACCCAATTTTAATCAACTTCAATACTCATTTCTGCAAGAACTCAGACAAAGATTCTTTCTTTGATCAAACTTTAGACAGGCTCCTCTGAGTCCTCTTTTTGACTAGGCCTTGCCCTTAGGCCCTGTCCTTGACCTGCTGAGGTCTGTTTTGTGAGAAATCCTGTTAAGTCAGTTTAGCAAGATTCCCCTGCCCTTGATATCCAACCACCCTAAATATCTGATTGAGTTATTCATCATTCACCCTTGAGGTCTAAGTCTTTGGCTTGCCTTTATCAAGAATTCTGTTAGGCCAATTTAGCAAGAAACCTGTACCTTTGAAGTCTCTCTTAGTAACTTTCATCCACTGATCCAGCACTCTGCATATTTATTGACTCTACAATCTGGCTGTCTTTGCTGCATTTGGAACTGAGCTCAGTTCTATACTGAAGTCTATTTCCCTTACTGCAGTAGTTACTGCATACAACCTGCCTTTATTGCCTTTGACTAGTATCCTGCTTGTTTCTCTGACAACTGCCTGACCCCTAGACTAGTTTAGGACTCCCATCCTAGACCTCCTCCACATCCCTTGTGACTCTCATAATACTTAATTGTAACTTCCATCATTGTGTTTTATTGACTGAACTGCAAGTGTTCTGAGATTGGCCTTGGGTCTTACCATTGTATTCCCAGCATAACTTAGAGCTTGGCATATGTAGGACACACTCAATGTGTTTGGAATAATGGAATACATTTCCAGGGGTCCTCACTTGCCTTTATGGAATGTGCCAGCATGACAGGCAGTTTTAAGCATCAGAAGGCAGCATGGTGGGACTGTGACATGGATGAAATGAGTCTGTCTATTTTCAAACCATGGAGCAACTCTCAAAGTCCTTGCTGGATCTGGCTTGCCCTGGAGCAGAAACACTGAACTGGTGCAATGGCCCCCCCAGGTAGAATTGGCTGCTGCCAAACTCTGTTCACTTATTCCAGCTAACTCTCACTACAAATGCCTAAAATTCGTTCTTGCACTCTCTTGTATTTGTTTACTTGTCGCTCTATATATTTTGTGGCTGTCACAAAAAAATAGAATAGACCTCAACTACTCAAATTTAATGTTCAGTCATATGAAAATGATTTATAAGTTCTCCATTTAATGTAACCACTCCCCTGTTGTATATGTATCTCTGCTTATTTATTTCATAAATGGAAGTAATTGACTGTTTTGATATATTTTGGCACATTGGTAGTTTCACATACATCTTAAGTTTGCTTGGGGGCTATCTGTTGTTTTGAATCAGAAAAGTGGCCAATAATTTTAAAATATAAATATCTTTATTTTCTAATGTATTTTAATAAAGCTTGGAATGTGAGTACAAGCAAGATAATAATTAAGTGAAAATTATCTTTTGTTAAGCAAATAGGTAGAAGTAGAAGACTATCATTAATATTGATATTATGAGACCAGAGAGACCACCTGTAAACCCTTCAGAGATCACCAGAGTTGCACTTCCAAGGAGAAAAGGCTCACTGAAACCCCTCTGTCTGATGAGGCTCTGTCATAGTTTTGAATGTTTATGGAAAAGAGAATTCTATAACCTTTCTGGCAAACCCTCCTAGGTGTTAGAGATGCTGACTCAGAGAAACCTGAGTCTATTGATTTTTCACTTGATTTCTTCATGCTGCAGGTAAAACCTAATTCCTTTTGCTTTTTTGCAGTGTAGGAGGAAATGGAAGCTTAAAGAGGTTAAGTTACTACCCCATAATCTCATCTAATAAAAGGTAGACTTAAGATTTGAACCAAAATTGATTCTAAAGCGCCTCCTGCTTTGTTCTTAACCAGTGGACTTTCTTACCTGGTTAATGAACAGTTCAGTAAATGAGGTAATTCAGTTCCTTAACTAGTTTGGATTAAAAGTGATGCCCACTAGTGACCATAAACCCATGGGACTCCAGCTCTATGTCCAGGAATCTAGGTCAGTGAGGCAGCTCATAGGCTGCCTTTGGAAATACTGGAGGGAGGAACAGAAGACAGCAATGCCTCATAGCCCAGTGTGCTTCGTGAGCTGGCTCAGAAGCTCAGCCACTGTGCATCCCAGGCTTTGGTACAGGTTTACACTTCTTATTCTAACTAAACTCTAGCATTTGAAAAGTGGTATAGGTTAATCTGAGCTCAAGACCAGTAACTGTCTTGATCCTTTTCTGTAAAGTGAGGTCAATAATAGCCCCCACCTCATAGATCTGGTGTGGATCAATGCCAAATTACATGTAAAGTGGCTGGAACAGAGCCTAGGAGATAGTCAACTGTCAGTAAAGGTAAGTTATGAATACTATTTTACATTGTTGCTATTATGACTGTTATTGTTTGTTGCTGTTATTGTTATGAGAACAAAGTATTTAAACACAGTCACAGCCAATTAAGTACTGACAAGACCTTTTGTAGTGAGGTCTGGAGTGGACAGTGACTCATCTACTAAAAGGAAGAGGAAGCTCTAGCAGTTGCTGCTAAAACACACACACATACACAGGTGCCTAGACATCCTGAAAATTTTATACATTCACTTCAGCTTTTCCCAGAATTACATCCCCCGTTTTAGAAAATGCTGCTATTTACCAATAAAACATTACTATGTGGAACTCTTATCCTTAACATCCTACTTTACAGCACTCCTATTTATAACTTTATACCATTCAGTTTCTCTTTTTCTGATTATTTGCATCTAGAGTTTGTTTTTTATTAGTCTTATATATTCTCTTCAGATTTTTAACCATTCTTCTAAGCATTTTTTCTCTTTCTTCATGTTGTGCAGTTTTGTTTCATATAAAGATCTATTTGATCTTTAATCTTGCATTAACATTTCTTACACATTACTTTTTACACTTCTTAAAAATTTTAAGCACATGAATACACAAACTGCACAGTTATTTACTTACTATAAAAACTCAGAAATATAAAAAATTCTTATAAACACTTGTCTATATTTTATTAGCTTCAAAATTGTGAACACCTGTTTAAAGTTATAATTGTAAAAACCACGTGTCTTAAATTAAATATGTAACAAATAAAACTCAGAAATGCATAACATTATGAGGTGTCAACTGACATTGTCAACAGTGCATTAATTGACAGGCATGGTTTTTATAGGATCATTAGATGCCTGCACACTCATTTGCTGGAGGAGTCACATGAAGAACTCTCTTGGGTGAGTCAGGACACATGCCTGTATTCTTTACTGTTGCATTAGCCCAGAGATAAAGCCAATGGAGTTACCCTTCCTTGCGGGCGTGTGTGTGTGCGTGCGTGCGCGCGCACGCGCACACACACATATACATATGCACACCAACATGCCTAGGGCTATTCTTTAGATACTTTCTCCTTTAAGATCATACTTGATGTGCATATTGATCAGATTTCATCTCTACACAAAGGAGAAGGCGTATCAATATGTCAGCTAACATACCTGAACCCCAACCAACCAGCAGTTCTATACTTGTGAGTGTGTGTATTTGTTTGAGCTGGGTGAAGTATAGAATACCTACAGGAAGTTTGTTAAGAAGATAAGTGATGTTTCAGTTCTTCCTAGCAATCTATATACTGGTGAATGTAAGGCCACTGCCGTTCATGTCCTCATATGTCTCTGAGAGACAACTCTGTCATGGCAAATTACCTTGTGACCATGCACATAAACTCATGCAAATATGAAGTCATTGAGAGTTCAAGCCCTTGTTTAGGAAGATCAAATGGGACCTGCTAGTAGGACCTTCTGCTCATACCTCCCAACTCATACCTGTTAATTATGATGTACATCTCCAGGGTTCTGAGTGTCTACACAGTGAGTCAGCAGATGAATATCACCCTCAGAGGTAGGGGGAAACCACCTCTCTTAACTTTTTCCGGCTGCTGGGTGGCAGGAAGTAGCCTAATTAATTCTGATGCTTCCTAAGCATTTAGGTTGGAGAAATAAAAAGGCACTGGAAAGCTGAAGGTTTTTCTAAAAGTTAAAGTCCTACCTGAACTGATGTTGAATTTAAAGAAAACAATGCTTTGGAGATTGAGGTGAAAAGAGTCTGACTGCTGAGGTCTAACTGTGACTCAGCAAACCACCACTGACACTACTAGATCAGAGGAATGCATGCCTTGTCGGCACAAAAGCAGCAGGTGGAAACAGCTGCTCTGTGCAAATTTATCTGGACTGATCACAGCTGCAGAAAACAAACCAGGTTTATATCAGGACCTGGGCCAAAAACCAGGGTGACTTTTTTCTAGGAAATGGCTAGAGTGCCAGCAACATTTTACCACCAGGTATAGGAACAAGAATAACAATGTCAAGTTCTATCTGAAAAAAAATTTTTCTAATCCATAAGATTATTTATTTTGTTACTGAAAAAATAGATATATTCTTTCTTTCTTCACTGGTCATAATTTATATCAGTCAAGTAGAAAGTGCTAGATTCCTAAAGATTCTCTAAAGCCGCCTACTACAATTCCCTACTTTTATGTCCATAGGACAGAGAAATATTAGACAGTGGACAATATAAGGACTTTCAAAATCATGGTCCTCAAGCTTCCAACTTGACCACAAATCTCATTCTACATATTTGCCTAAATGTGAATGTCTTTGACTATGCAGTTTTTTCTTGAGCCATTTTTAATGTGAAAAAAAATTTTTTTTTTTCCAAGAGATTTATTAAAGCGGCGGCTACAGGGGAAAAGGAGAGGGGTATGTAACCGCGGGGGATGGGGAGGGGGGAGAGCAAGAGAAAGAGAGAGGGGGAGAGAGGGCAAGAGAGCACGAGAGAGCTTTAATGTGAAATTTTAACTACACTTGTATAGAATGTTTTCTGTATTTCTTCCCATCTACTCAATATCATTGATTCAGATTCCTGCCTTGTAAATGGGAAAATGGAAGATGGGATTGGAAAACAGTAATATCAATTCTTAGGTTTTAAAATGGGCCAATTTGCCTAAACATTCTTTTTTCCAGAATCACTGTTGCAACTAACTGCTCTACCAGATAGCTTTTGCTGCTTAATAAACTGCCCTCAAAACTTGTGACTTAAAACAACAGCTATTTACGTAGCTAACAATTGTGTGGATCAGCAATTTGGTCTGAGCTTAACTGGGCAGTTCTTCCGGTCTTGGCTAGGTTCCATCGTGAGCCTGCTGAGTTGGATGGGAACTGTAGAGTGGCCTCAGCTTGGTCAGCTTTTTGCTGCTCCACATGGTCTCCTTCCCTTCCAGCAGGCTGGCCTAGGCTTTTCCACATTGTGACTGGGTGGGGACCCTAGAGAGAGAGCAGACCTGTTAAAGCCCTCTTCAAAGCCTACCTTGGAATGGTGCAGCATCACTTCTACCACATTCTATTGCCAAGTCACAAGGCCACCCCAGATGCAGGGTCAGCCTACCTCTCGGGAAGAATGGCAAAGTCACATCGCTAAAGGCACAGAGGCAGGGGATCATTACATTGTAGTCATTTTTGCAATCTATCACAGCAACAATGAAGGGACAGTAGATCCAAATAGCTTTAACACAGGTGAATTTTCCATAAATACAAAGAGGGGTGATAAATAAGATATCAGATTTGTACCTTATTTGAAATAGTAAGCAGTCATTCTTGCTAATGCTGATATCATGAGAACAAAACAAAACAAAAACACAGGAGCAAATTATCAATTTAGTTTTTGTTTGGCTTCCTAGATTGTATAATCCACAATAAGTGGAAGGCCCTTCTTCTTAATTCAGTAACTTTCAATTTGCAATTGTTTATATAGGTTCTCACTATAGGTTGAGTTCTCTGGGAAGTAGACTCTGAAATGGAGTTTAGTGTGAAAGATGTTTATTAGAGATTGTCTCTGGAATCAACACCTGTGGAGGAGCAAGGGAGGAGTTGAGTGATCACGCAGGTCCACAACCTCAGTCACCCCATGGGAGCTCTGGATCTAAAATGCCCTGTCAGAATTGTCCTGGATTGGACCAGTGTGGCTGGGCTTCATATCCAACCCTTCCACCATCAGTTATCGGATGTGGACCTCTGGGACAGACCTAACCTTGGACAAGATGGCTTTCTGCAGCTGAGGAAATCCTGGATGATGCCAACATATGAAATCTCTCAGCTAACAGCAATTCTAGGGCTAAAGGCTTTTCCTTCCAGATCCATCACAATGCTAATAGAATTATGGTGAGATACTAGCTACATACAACTGATTTCATTTGCAGGGGAAGCTGTATGATGCATAATGTGATTATATCTATTGACTCTGTGGTTTTCCTCGGAGGGTTTCAAATAGCTTCATGAAGGATCTCTGGCTCATAGTGCTGTTACCTTTATTTTCCTGGGGCTGAGTAATAAGTAGAGGGCTAACTAAGGAATTAATTAGCCATCCATGCAGGTCTGCTTTCATGCATATTTCAGGCCTCCTCCTCCTCCTTTCAAAGTAGCAATGATTTCTGCCATCCTACCCTCGGGCCAACAATTCCTGCCTTGGTGGATTGGGCTGCAGGTTCTTTCTCTCTCTTCTGTCTGGATCACAAATTATCTTCATCGCCAAGAGTGAGTGAATTTGTGTTAATGGGGAACAGGGCCCAACAGTTGAACCCAACTCTGAGATGGACATACATATAAAAAGCTAAGCTTACCAAATAGATCTATTGGAGCTGATTGTGTTGCAATCATATATATTTTTTCTCTTTGTGAAGGAATAAAGCACACTCCCTTTGATTTTTGAATAGAATTTGATTTTCAAAAATTTGATTTATATACAACCTTTCAATCATCTGCTGTACTTACACCTGGATTTAAAAAACCTAGTTGTGCTTGTGGACTGATTATGAGACTACCTTTGTAAGGGCCTTAAAGTGGTCTTTGTAAAATTTGACCCGCCATAAACTTTGTAAAGTTTGACCCAGTCATTATTGTGTGGTTAAGAGGCAGGTTCTGGAGTCAAACAGACTTGGACTGAAATCTTGTCTCTGAAGCTTTGTAAATGTTTGTAGAAGCTTTGTAGATGTTACCAAACAAGTCAGTCTATCTCCCAAAGCCTCAGTTTCTTCATCTTTATGATGGGGATCACAATAGCTGCTCCCTCCTAGAATGACTATAAGGATTCAGTGAGGTGATGCCCACAGAGAGCCTGGCATAGGCCCTGGCACCATAAATGTTAGCTCCCCTTCTTTAGGATGACGATGACAACAATGCTGGGACAGTTGGCCTTTGCTCTCTGCCACTTCCTCACAAACACTCACCCCTCTTTATGGTCACCTCAGTCTGCTGATTCTTCATTTTTCTGGTGCAGGAGGTTTGACGCAGTAGGTAGTGAACAGATGTAAAAGAATACAGAGGAAATATACATTTGAATATATATCGTAACTAGATTCACCTTTCAAAATAGCAAAATAGCATAGCATGGCTAAATTCTAGGAGAATTGCATTTTAAAAATAGCCATGGCTGTTTGGCTGTTTCTGTGACACTTGAGAGCAGACACCTTAGGGAACATAGGGAGGCGTGTGCTCATGCTGTACCGGCCACCACGGGAGTCTCTTGGATTTGGGAATGGGGCCAGGGAGTCACCAAGCAGAACAAAGGCCCCAAGCTTTGTGGGCCTGTGGGAAGGACACAAAGCCACAGGCTTCTCATGCCAGATCCACCAGTGACTGCCAGCAATGACAGATTGAGAGGGCTGACAATGCACAAGACATATTGAGAAGGTTTCTAAATATAAGGACTGTTGACGTCATCCGTGTAACTTCAGCTGTTCTATAATGAGGTTTAACCTTTGTCCACTCTGGAATGAGACTTCACAGGAGTTTGATTCACTCTTGCTTGGCATCAAGTCACAACAGTTTGTCACAGAGCAGGGACACTGCTGGGTTTACAAACTATAAATATAAAGATATTTATGAGGGGAGACCCCTCTTTTGGAGGGCGAGTCCCTTGTAGCACACTTGGAATTTGTTCCTCCAGATTAAATGGTCAACCAAAGGTTTTATCTGGAAGTTTTGAGAGGGTTACATCATGATTTGCAGAAGAAATGTCCCAAGTTGTGGCAAACAGGCGACTGGTTCTTCCACCATGACAATGTACCTGCCCAAACTGCACTGAGTATTCGTGGTTTTGTGATCAAAAATGGCTTGACCCTCGTGGCCCACCATCCCTGTTCACCCAGTCTCATGCCGAGTGACTTTTTTTGTTTCTCCAGTGAAAAAAGTTATCAGAGGGAGACATTTTGCCGATGTGGAAGAGGGGAAACAAAAGACAGCAGAAGCACTAAAAGGCATCAAAATTGACGAGTTCAAAAACTGTTCTGAGCAGTAGAAAAAGCATCCTGATAGGTGTATTACATTAATAAAACAGAATAATTACAGCCCAAGCGATAGTTGTGTGTGAAGATTTAATGAAGCAATCTGTGTAAATTGCAAAAACTGTGGATCTAAAATGAGTTTCAGCCAAATATGTTCAACCTAACTGTAAGGAGAAAAACAAAATGAAGGACCCTGGCATCCAGCACTGTTCTGTGTTCCTGGAAGGACTGGCTCAATTAATTATAGTCTACTAGTTAGTTCTACTCAGTTCTGTCCAAACAAGGATCTGCCATTGTTCCAATATCCCATGGTTTGAAGTTGCAATATGAATCTTATGGTACTGAAACTTTTAAATACCCATCAAACACAACCAATAGAACAAATTTGGTAATTTGCTTTTCTAAAAAGAATTTTACCTCAAGAATAGTACATAGAAGCTACTTCAGTACCATCATTCAGCAACTGCTTATTAAATAAATTCACAATGTTAATATTTGTGAATTACCATGAAGTATTTTAGCGCCCATGGCCTGTTGTGGTTGATTTGAAATTTTGACAAACAACTGGGTGTCTGGTGAATTGTGACTTCCCCTTTGTGGGCTGCCCAGCACAGGGCTTCACAGCAACCTCAGTGTATGAAGCTTATTGTCACCAATAAAAAGTGATGGGGGTGTGAAAAGCAGATTGTAGGCACAGCCCTGGTCAATATTGTAAAGCACTCTCTGTGTACATTGTTTAATGCTTATACGTGGGAACACAAATTTATTCTATTTTGAGGAGAACAGATTCATTAAGGAAGATAGTCTTACAATATCATCAAAACCCAGTATCTTCCTACTTGACATTCAAACAAGTCTCACAAAATTAAACACTCTGTGAGTTTTCAAACCCCTGATTGGTAGCGGGTTCTCACAGAAACCCACACATGTGTCTATGCAGAATTTAATTCAGCTGGATATCTCTTCTGGCCAAATCACCTGAGTTATCAAGGCTTTCCAGATGCATCCCTCTAGCATTTTTTAAAAAATCAGGGTCACACTCTGTTGCCCAAGCTAGAGTGCAGTGGAATGATCTTGATGATCAGGGTCTCACCACATTCTCAACATACTGGGCTCAGGCGATCCTTCCACCTCAGCATCCCTAGTAGCTGGGACTACAGGTGTGTGCCACCACACTGGCTAATTTTTTTATTTTTTTGTGTCAATGAGGTTTTGCTGTGTTGCCTAGGCTGCTCTCAAACTTCTAGGCGCAAGTGATCTGCCTGCTTTAGCCTCCTAAAATGCTGCGATTACAGGTGTGAGCCACCACACCCAGTCCCCCACTAGCATTTGACCTGGGCCTGTCATCCACCTGCCTGTCTGCTTCCTGGCTATAGGCCAAAGGGTCCCAAACACATTTATATCCATAAGGGATATCTTGATATCTTTTTCTAGAAAGAAAAACCCACACATAATTTGTAAGGTTGAGTTCTGCTTGTTTGTTCTGTGATTTCTGGGACTCACCTTCTGTATCTACATTTGAATATCTCTCATCAGTTGGTTTAAGATTACAGGTTTCAGCTGGGCTCGGGTGGCTCAGCCTGCAATCCTATGCTTTGGGAGGCTGAGGTGAGTGGATTGCCTGAGCCCGCGGGTTCGAGACCCGCCTGGGCAACCTGGCGAGACCTCATCTCTACAATAAATTAAAAAAAAAAAATTAGCCGGGCGTGGTAGCACGCGCCTGTATTTCCAGCTACTTGGAAGGTTGAGGCGGAAGGATCACCGGAGCCCAGCAGGTCGAGGCTGCAGTGGCCGGGAGCAGCTACTGCACTCCAGTCTGGGCTACAGAGTGAGACTCCAACTCCAAAAAAAAAAAAAAGATTACAGGTTACAGCAAGGTACTGAACTTCCTCTTATTCCCACGCTCCTCTGCTCCCCTTTTTAAGGACTTAACATTTAAAAATAGATTTCTTAAATAGCTATATTATTCACATAATTTGAAATTCAAAAGGCACAAAAAATAATGTACAGTGAAAAATGTCTCTTGTTCCTGTCATTCCCAACCATCCAATTCCCTTCCAGAGGCAACCAGTGTTATTGTTTTCTTGTGTGTTTTTCCAGAGGTACCACATACAGGAGGGAGAACCCCCCCCAAAAAAACCCCAAAATTATCTTTTGGAGGACAGGCCCCTTGTAGTACAGGCTTCCCCCAGTAGGTAAGTGTTCTAGGAATTTATCAGCATCCGTGTACCAGATAGCATGGTGAGAGGCTGTGTGTGACTTCGGTGAATTTTGTTTTTGGGATTCTTTCAGTGCAATTACCCGTTTTATGATGGGTGATTTATGAGCACACCTGCCCACACTGCACTGAGTGTTCTGCAGTTTTTGACCAAAACAGCATGACCCCCCTATTTACCTGATTTTGCCCCTAGTGACTTTTTTTTTGATTCCCCAGCTGAAAAAAAAGTCCTCAGAGGGAAAGATTTTGCTGATGTGAAGAGTTGAAACAAAAAAATGGCAGAAGCACTAAAAGGTATCAAAATTGATGAGCTCAAAACTGTTTTGAGCAGTGGAAAAATCATCTCAATAGGTGAATTGCATCAAACGGAGAGTACTTTGAAGGTGACTGAAATCTAAACATTAAGAATAAATTAACAATTTTTATAAATAAATTCCATTTTGGGGGGTTCCCCTCATATATATAGTTTCTCCCTGACTTTGTAGCAACTAGCGCAAGTATACTATATATAAAGTTCTACTTTATGTTTTTGTATTTGACATCCTGTATACACGTTAGGACGAAATGTTCTGTCTGGGATGGTTGCCTCTCTGAAGGCTTCAGGAGATGCCCATGGGAACTAGGGAGGAAAAATAACCTATCTTCCAGCCATGGAGATAAGTGTGGTAAACTCTTCCAAGTGTGGGGAGACATATATCACAACCCAGTCACCCTTTTATCCTCCTCAGGATTCAAGGTAACAAGGTAACTTCTGAATGCCAGGCCTGCCACTGGGTACCTAGTAGGTATCAATAGATATTTGTCAATTGATCAATATTAAAAGTGTTAGACCTATTGAATTAACATGCAGCAGAACTGGTAAAAATGATCTAGAATCCATTAAAAGGTATTTGTGGTAAAGCAAGTTTACCCATATCATTTTTCCATGAGTCATATGGTCATTAGAATGATCACCTATCCTCCCACATCTCTTCCCTCTTTACCTTTTGATTTTTGTTAGTCATATTATTATTTATACACGGTCAGGATTTATATTTATAATCTCTTAGGGACCATAATTCCCACAGTCACTTAGGTCCAATTGGACCACCAGACCTTGTATCACAGCCTCTCCATTTTTAAATTCATATGGTTAATTTCTTAATTAGACCAAATATTATTAGGTCTGGGAACCTATAATTTGTGATTTTGTTTATTTCAGTGGAATGAATTCCAAGTTTTGGGTAACAAAGTACAAGCATTTTAAATCAGAGACACCAGGCAAGGCAAGGACCAAAGGGGGGCCCAAACTTTACCTGTGCGACGACCACTTGTATACCTAAGCCTGAACTGCACCCCACATTTAAAAAAAAAATTCAGAGATGTTGTCAAATTGGCCTCTAAAAATGCTGGATCAAGTTATACATACACCAACAGTCTATGAGAATGTCTTTATTCTTATGCCTTCACCAGTCTTAAATATTATCACTTTTTAAAACTGTTTGCTTATTTGAAGAATTGAAAAGAATATTCTACCACAGAATCCAACTAGAGACAATTGCTACTAATAGTTTCTTATATATTCTCCATGGCATTTTGCTGATATGCAACAGTAAATATAGACACTCATATTTTTAACATAAAAAGGCACATACTATACAAACTGTTCCCCATCTTGTTTTTCTCTCATTACTGACCTTATAGAAAACCCCCTATTAGCACAGATTCATCTAATTTTTAAGAAATGCACAATATATCAATGTTCCATTATATAGATGTTCTAATATTTATAGTTAATGCTTATTAATGGGCTTGTGGGCTATTACAGACTTTTATCTTTTTATTTTTCATTTTTACTGATTTACTTATTTATTTTTTGAGTCAGAGTCTCACTCTGTTACCCAGGCTAGAGTGCAGTGGCACACACATGGCTCACTGCAGCCTTGAACTCCTGGGCTTAACAGATCCACCTGACTCAGCTTCCTGAATAACTGGGACTACAGACATGTGCCACCACACCCAACAAATTTTTGTATTTTTATTTTTGTAGAGATGAGGTCTCACGATATTGCCCTAGGCTGGTTTCAAACTCCCAGGCTCAAGCAATCCTCCCACCTGTGTCTCCCAGAGTGCTACAATTACAGCTATGAGCCACTACTCAAGCCCAGATTTTTATTTTAAATAATGGTACAGTTAGTATCTTATATTTGCATCTTTTCACACATGTATGAATATGTCTTTTGAGTATTCCTAGAAGTAAAATTTCTGGAAAGGTATGTGCATTTAACATTTGGATTAATATTGCTGAAATGGCCACCAAAGAGGTTGCGCCATTAGCAGCTCCACCAGCAAATGCATGCAATCACCTGTTTCCCCACAGCCTCTGCCAAATAGTGTGCTGTCAGACTTCAGAGATTGCTAATCTAGAAAGTTAAATGTGATATTTCAGTTTAATTTTAATATCTACTTGTCTTATTATGAGTAACAATTGACAAATTTTTTGTTCGTGTGAGAGGCACTTACACATATTTTTCCGTGAACTCTCTTGTTATATCTTTTACCCATTTTTGAACTTTCAGTAACTGCTATTTCTTTTTGATTTGTAAAACTTACTTACACATTGAGTAAATTAGGCTTAGCCATCTGTTTTGCTAATATTAGTTCCCATTTGTAGATTGTTTTTCGTCTTTCTTTGAAGCATTTTTGGCCACGAAGAATTTTTTATACTTTTTTGTAGACAATTTTATCCACATTATATGTTTCTAGGTTTTGTTTCTTAGAAAGGCTTCATTCCAAGATTGAATTCTTAAATTATTTCATATTTCATTCAGGTGCTTTCACAAGTGTGTGCATGTGTGTTTTAATTTACTTAAACATCTGACCCATTTGCTTATTAAGGTAAACATCTAGTTTCTTTCTAAATTGTTAGCCGAATGTTGAATAATTCCTCTTTTCCCTCATTGCTTAGAAATGCTTTTATTGAGAAAGTCCCAGAATTGACATTGGAAGGGTCCCTAGGAAGACATTGAGCTTAATTGTTCCTACTTGTTGGCTTGCAGATTGGTGATCTGAGGGTCACTTCACCAGGGTCTCACCAAAAATCAAGTCTCTACTCCAGGAGTTTCCGATTCTGAGGGTCTCAAGTAGGCTTCAAGTAACTGTCTTTTTTCCCTCACTGTTTATTTTTAAATTTTTAACCCAACATAAACATATCATGAATGGCTCAATAAAAAACTGTACAAACTTTACAAT
This sequence comes from Carlito syrichta, assembly GCF_000164805.1. Lineage (NCBI taxonomy): Eukaryota > Metazoa > Chordata > Mammalia > Primates > Tarsiidae > Carlito > Carlito syrichta. The sequence goes on along the minus strand of NW_007253568.1, from coordinate 722,975 downwards.
TCACTGTCATTAACATTTTCTCACATTTGCTTTTCTTCTGTCTAGATATTTATATGCCAATACACATACACATGTCTATATTTTTAAATCTTTTGAGAAAAGTTGCAAATGTAATTTTACTCCAGCCTTACATATTGACTCATGTTTATCCTAAGAATGAGGATATTCACTTACATAGCCACTATATAATTATCAAACTCAGGAGATTTAGCATTGTTACTATATTATTATCTAACAGTCCATATTCAAACTTGCCCATTTTTCCAGTAATATCCTTTATAGTTGTTTTTTCACTCAGGGTCCTATCAAGAATCTGCAATGTACTTGGATGGACTTTGAGGCTATAATACTGAGTGATCTATCACAGAAACAAAGAACCAAGTATCACATGTTCTCACTCATAAGCGGACCTTGAACAACTATCGTAATACTATAAGAAAGGAATTGACAGTAGTGGGAAACTGCCAGGGAAGGTGGGTGGGACACCTCATCAACAAGGGTACCTACATAATGAACATTTTTATACCTAACACTGAATTGTACCCCTCATATTTAAAATAAAAATAATAAAATAAAAAATAAAAGAATCTGCAATTCATTTAGTCTTCATATTTCTTCAGTGACCTCTAACCTAGGACAGATTCTAAACATCTCCTTTCTTTAATGACTGAGACATTTTGGTTATTTTGCAGAATGTCCTTCAATTTTCATTTGTTTGTTTCCTCATGATTCGATTCAGATTGAGCATTTTGGGCAGGAATGCTATCATCCTGGGAGACACATAATGTGTGTGCCTCATAACTGGCGATGCTGTGTTTAATCACTTCATTAATGTGGTATCTGCAAGATTTTTAGGCATCTATAATTTCTACATGCTACCCTTGTGATTCTGATGTAGAGGGAGTCACTAATTTAGTCAAATATCCTACATAGAGATGGGAATATCTTCTGCAGTGTCTTTGAAGACTAGGCATTTTCTACAACTTTTATTAGCTCTAATAAAGGGGAACTTACAGTCTTCAAGGGCAGACAGATTCTTCATCTAGTTAAATGTATTAAAAAAGTGTTTTAATACCCAAAAGAAAATAACTACAAGCAAGGACTCAAACAGATATTTGTATACAATCATGTTCATAAGCAGCATTTTTCACAATGACCAAAAAAGCAGACAATCCGAATGTCCTTTGATGGACAAATAGATAAATGAAATGTGGTATATACATACAACATAATATTATTCAGTTTTAAGATGAAGGAAATTCTAACACATATTACAATATGGATGGATCTCGTATATATCACAACGGTTGTCCCTGAAGTGATGGAAGCCAGACACAAAACATTATCTAGTGTATGATTCCACTTATATGAAATACTTAGAACAGTCAAATTCATAGAGACAGAAAGTAGAATGGTGATTACCAGGGCTGGGGGAAGGGAAATAGGGAATTATTTTTTAAAGGGTACAGAATTTTAATTTGGAAAGACAAAATCCATCTAGTGATGGATGGTGATGATGGTTGCACAACCATGTGAAGATACTTAATGCTAATGAATTGTACACTTATAAATGGTAAAGATGGAAAGTTTTATGTTATATTTATTCTACCGCAATTTTAAAAAACTTAAAAAAAGATACGTTTGTTTGTACCAAGATAAAATTGCCCCTTTGGAACTTTTCCTCCTTTGTTTTGACTTTTAGAACAACACAAAATGCACCTTTTCTCTCTTCCACGTGATATCCTTTCCATTAGTTGCCTGCCTATCCGTCCACTACCCCTCTCTCCTCATCTCCCCAATCTAGTGGAAAAAGTTTAGAATTTTGTGGAAGATTTAGCTCTTACAGATTCATTATTATCCTCTTTTAAAAATCAGAATAACATAGGACTGCCTTAGGATTTTTTTCCTTGAGAAAAATTAAATTAAACAGTCTAGTACTGAAGTGGCTCACCCACTTCACATGGGACAACATCTTGGTACTTGCCCAGGGCTCTCCTCCTCTTTTTGTTCTAAGCCTGCACTCCAGTTCTGAGCCTGAAGAGGATCAGGCAGCAGCTGCTTGGAAGCAGGATGCATGCGATGATTTATGATTTATAGCAAGCAAGCTGTGGAGAATGCTGAGGTCTTTTATCTCCTTAAGGCATCAGCTCCGGCAAAGGAAAACTTGGCCAACTAGAAACAGCTTGACATTGCTTGAGAGGCTCACGTAACAATTTGTAGGTACAAAGACAGTTCAACTTTGCCATAGCAACAAATCCACCCCTCCTACCCCCCCCCCCCCACGCACCGCACCCCAGTGAGGTAGGCCTTGGCAAGGCTATTAGCTGCCTTCACGACTGAGCAGACACTTGGCCACCAGGCTGCCCATCTATGTGGGATGTTCCATGCTCTACACAACTCCAAATTGAGGCCCATGACGCTCTTCAGTGGCATTCAGATTCCAGGTTGATCTGTTGGGCCCAAGGCCCAATCCTATTTCAAGGAAGTCACTGAGCAAATGGTGAGTCTCCCCCAACCCCTCAAAGGGGATACTCAGCTTTCACAATGTCTGGGGAGGCCCTGCCAACATAGATTTACCAGGTCTCCTTGGAAAAGTTTTGTGTCCTTTTATGAAGTAAAGGCAAAAGTAATTTAAAAAGAAGAGTCCAGAGTTAGGAGAAGAGGAATGAATCAGAGAATCGGGGACCTCAAGAGCATAGGCTCCTCCCCTTTGCAGTTGCCACCCTACATAATAGGCCCAGGGCAGGTGAATTAGTCAGAATTCTCAGGAGAGATAGAACCAATTGGGTGAGTGGATGGATAGAGATGATAGCTAGCTAGCTAGCTAGCTAACTAGCTAGATAGATAGGCAGGCAGACAGGCAGACAGACAGACAGATGGGAAATAGACAGATAGCTTAGTCCAGGAGTAAAGAGGAAGGGATAGATCCTTAATGTTCTTTGGACCCAGCCTGATCCTTCCAAGACCCAGAGAACTGGAGTCCAGTTTAGGTGGAAGGTCAGATCTTCAATGGAGCATTCCAGGCATGAGGTTAGGGAGTGGTACCCAAGATTTTGAGAGCAAGGTCTTCCTCTTCCACCCAACCCCACCATCCTCTTTCCTACCATCATACTAGGCCAAGGTCAGGCATGGTTAATTGGAAAACTAAGACTCTTTACAAGAAGAAGGAGAGGCCACTGAGCAGGACAAGAATCAAGGTGATGGCCCCCTGGACACCAGTGATGTTTTCTCCTTTGGGCCATCTAAAATGAGGAAAGCTTGCCTTCTTCATTCTCTTTGCTTATAGATCAACTTTCTTCCCTATTACATAGTATTTGCTTTTTGTGACAAGCTTCCTACATATCACTCCCATCCAGGTAGCTATCACCCACTCAACTAGAGGAGACTATTTTTGTGCCTAGTTAACTTGCTAGAAACTGTTGTGCATCAATGGTCTGCAATGTAGATGGAAAGAAAAACAAAAAAATCTGTTTTCTGTCTTGGTAATGAGGCTGGAGAATCAAAAACAGCAATATATGCAGCCAATAAGCATTTAGTGGTTACAGAAGAAGGGTAGGGAGGAAGGGCAGAGACCCAAGATCATGGCCAAGACCACGTTTTGTCTGTCCAGAATATGATCTGGGCCTCACTATGTTTCTATAGACCCAATTCTGTCCTCCCAAAATAGATTCAGTGGCCTACATACAAAAGCATTATAAGCAAATGGGGTGCCTCTTTAAATCTTTGATGAGCCTTAAAGTTGTCTTTGCAGGTCAGTTTCAGTCCAAGCAATCTCTAGAAAAGCTGGGTTTCTGTTTTTGTTCTTCAAAGAAAAATAATTGCCACCACGAAAACACAGTAGTCTAGAATCTTCTGACATTAAAAAATAATAACAGAAGCAGGCACCCCTTTGTTGTTAGGTAAGCAAAAGAAATGGGAAGGGGCCACTAAGCACTGAAAAAAAAATGCAACCTTGCATCCCAGGAATGAAGCCTACTTGGTCACGAACTGGCCTCCAATTCCTGAACAAGACCCAAAACCCACAGGTCTAAGTGGGAGGATAAACAAGTGGGACCTTATTAAACTGACAAGCTTCTGCAAAGCCAAAGAAACCATCAAGAGAGCAGAGAGACAGCCTACAGACTGGGAAAAAGTATTTGCCAACACCAGGTCAGACAAAGGCTTAACATCTTGGATCTACAAGGAACTCAAACGTGCTGAAAAGAAAAAAACAAACAATCCCATTATAAAATGGGCAAAAGATATGAACAGACACTTCACAAAGGAAGACATCCAAGCAGCCAACAGACACATGAAGAAATGTTCAACCTCACTAATCATCAGGGAGATGCAAATCAAAACCACACTGAGATATCACCTAACTCCAGTCAGAATGGCAATTATCAACAACTCAAAAAATAACAGCAGCTGGAGAGGGTGCGGCGAAAAGGGAACAATTCTATACTGTTGGTGGGAGTGTAAACTAGTGCAACCTCTGTGGAAAGCAGTGTGGCGATTCCTAAATGCTTTAAATATCAACCTCCCATATGACCCCACAATCCCCCTACTGGGAATATATGCGAAGGAACTCAAATCACTCTATAAAAAAGATACCTGCACACGTATGTTCATTGCAGCATTGTTCACGATAGCAAGAACCTGGAAGCAACCATGCTGCCCACCAAAAGAGGACTGGGTTTAAAAAATGTGGTACATATACACGATGGAATACTACGCAGCCATAAAAAAGAACAAAATCATGAATTTCGCAGCAACCTGGATGGAACTAGAGTCTATAATACTGAGTAACCTCTCCCAAAAACAAAGGTCCGAGTATCACATGTTCTCACTCATATAATGGACCTTGAACATCCAACCTAATACTATAAGAAAATGACTGACAGTCGTGGGAAACTATGGGGGGGGAGATGGGATTAACAGTAGCAAATATCTGTCTGGGGATGGGGAAGCACCTCTTATCAATAGGGTGCCTGAATGAAACGTATTTGTATACCTAACCCTTAACTGTACCCCACAACATCATAATAAAAAATATTGATTATAAAAAAAAAAGAAAAGAAAGTGCAGGCATGGGTCTCTGAGACCCGAAAGGTGAGGCCTTCTTCACGCCTGGGAGACTGTGCCCGGTGCCTCTGCGGCGCTCACTATGCCTCAAACGAGTGTATTGAATTACACCATAAACGCTATGGATATCGTTTGGATTACCATGAGAAAAAGAGAAAGAGTCTTGGAGAGTCTAGAGGCTCATGAACGTTCAAAGAAGGCAAAGAAGATGATTGGTCTGAAGGCTAAGCTCTATCATAAGCAGCGCCACGCTGAAAAAACACAAATGAAAAAGACTATCAAGATGCATGAAAAGAGAAACACCAAGCAAAAAAACGATGAAAAGACTCCACAGGGAGCAGTATCTGCCTATCTGCTGGACAGAGAGGGACAGTCCCGAGCTAAAGTGCTTTCCAATATGATTAAACAAAAACGAAAAGAGAAAGCGGGAAAATGGGAAGTCCCTTTGCCTAAAGTTCGTGCCCAGGGAGAAACAGAAGTATTAAAAGTTATTCGAATGGGAAAGAGAAAGAAGAAGGCATGGAAGAGGATGGTTACTAAAGTTTGCTTTGTTGGAGATGGCTTTACAAGAAAATCACCCAAATATGAAAGCCTCATTAGGCCGATGGGCTTACGTTTCAAGAAAGCCCATGTAACGCATCCTGAACTGAAAGCCTTTTGCCTGCCAATACATGGTGTAAAGAAGAATCCCTCATCTCCATTATATACAACTTTGGGTGTTATTACCAAGGGTACCATCATTGAGGTCAATGTGAGTGAGTTGGGCCTTGTGACACAAGGAGGCAGAGTTATTTAGGGGAAATATGCACAGGTGACCAACAATCCTGAAAACGATGGATGCATAAATGCAGTCGTACTGGTTTGACAGATGTTTCATATAAGCAACTCCTTGTAATTGTTGGCCACATATCAGTTGGGAAAACCACCTTTACTGTGATGTTTCTTAATACTACCAAAGAGCCTTACTTGTCTGCAGTCATCGAGAGAACAAATTGTAAAAAAAAAAATTTTAATGATCCATTAAAAACATTAAAATGTAAAAAAACATTTAAAAAAATTAAAATGGTCCCATTTTACAAAAAAAAAAGAAAGAAAGAAAAGAAAGTACAGCGCTCCCCAGTATATCTTGGGAAATATACAATACAGTCCCTGAAGGTACCAAAATGTGGCCATCAGATTCTCCACACAGAAACACATTTGTGGTATGCAAAGCACATAATAGAAGTTATCTGGGGAATGGAGTGGACAGGCAGGCATGGAGACCTCTCCTGACCACTGTTCTAGTAAATACTAGGAGATAATGTTCTGAGCGTAAACATCCTCCCATCAGATGCTGCCCAGCATCTTGAAACATTTAAAGCAATACCCGTGGGAAGTTTAGAGTTAGCTAGAAAGTCACCTTCCAAAATGGGAGCACTCCAACCCCGGAGCACTCCCACCGCCCTGTGCTGATTGACATCAACTCCCCCACACCGCAGTGCTGGAAGCAAGGCAGAGAAAAGGGTGACAACAGCAATGGAAGAAACTATAGTAACTATGCAGGGACGCAGGAGCCTGCTGAATGGTCACCAGCGGATGAAATCATGAGAGAAAAGATTGAGAGGAAATTTCACCACGGAGAAATCAGGATGGCCCTACCTGAACCCGCTGAGGAAACTCGGCATCTCTCAAAGGAGGACCCACAGACACAGATCTTCTGGCGTGCTGCAGCATCACCTAGCAGATATTCTTTCCAAAAAGTTTAACCTAAATTTAATCAATTCTGTAGATCTAACTTCTGGCTTGTAGGCAGACATGGGTAGAGGAATGAAACGAAGACATTCCACCAGGTAAGACCAGACGACATTCTACAAGGTAACTGGCCTTGTTTTTCCAACACATCATTGGAATTATAAAGTAAGAAAAAGGAAGGAGGAGGAGAAAAGGAAGGAAGAGAAGGATCTATTCTATATTAAAAGATTCATAAGAGACATAATAACCAAATATAACCTTATCTGAGTCCTGATTACTTCAACTGATGGGGGTGGAGTTGAACTGAGGCAGTTAGGGAAACTTGTACTATAAACTGCCATTAAATGATACTAAGGAATTATTGTTAACTTTCTTGATTACAACATTGGCATTGCAGTTATATAAGAAAATGTCCCTAGTTTTCAAAGATATACGCTGAAGTTTGCAAAGATGAAACAAGATATCTGATATTTGCTTTAAAATACTTAGGGAGAAAAAGGATTAAGCAAAAGTACTGTTTAGAATTTTTATAAGATATGCTGTTATTAAATTTTGTGCACATAAATGTACATTGTGCACCAGTAAAACAAATTTCTTCTGTGAAACACACATACTCCCACACACAATTGGAAACATGTTAGGCCTGTTAGCACTCACTTAGGAGAGCAGAATAAGCATTCTTCTGAGTAACTGGAAATAGGTCTGTTCTTGCTCTATCTTTCAGGATAATAAAAACCAAAAGAACGATGTTAAGACAGAGATGGGCTGCTCCTATATAAAAAAACTAGTTATGCCTTTTGCAAAATAGCATTCCCTTGAAAAGTCACTGATTGCAAGCAAACTTAAGGAATGTTAACTTCAGGTTTGCCACTTAGAACAAAGTGGGCCTGGAGTTTTCCTGGTACTTAGGCATTCTCTAGAGTGATATAGGCCACCTCATTTTATTTATATTTATTTATAGGCCACCTCACTTTATTGCACTTTATGGATGTTATGGGGTTTTTGTTTTGTACTGTTTTGAGTTGGGGTCTCACTCTGTCACACAGGCTGCAGTGCAGTGGCACAATCATGGCTCACCACAGCCTCAACATCCTTAGGCCTTCCACCTTAGCATTCTGAGTAGCTGGGACCACAAGCATGCACTACCATGCCCAGCTAATTTTTTTTATTTTTGGTAGAAATCGGGTCTTGCTATGTTGCCTGGGCCGTTCTTAAACTCCTGGGCTTAAACAATCCTCTCACCTCAACCTCTCAAAAAGCTGGGATTACAGGTATGTGCTACCGTGCCTGGCTAGATATTGTGTTTTTTACAAACTGAAGGTTTGTGGCAGCCCTGCATCGAGCAAGTCTATGATGTCATTTTTCCAACAGCATGCACTCACTGCGTGTCTGTGTCACATTTTGGTAATTCCTGCAATATTTCAAACTTTTTCATTCTTATATCTGTTATGGTGATCCATAATCAGTGATCTTTGATGTTACTATTGTACTTGTTTTGGAACACCATAAACGATGACCATAAAAGATGGTGGTAAATGTCATATGTGTTCTGACCACTCCACTGAACAGCCACCCCCCTCTCTTCCTCTCCTTGGGCCTCCTGATTCCCAGAGATACAATGATATTGAAATTAGGCTAATGACTAACCCTACAATGGCTTCTAAGTATTCAAGTGAAAGGAAGAGCTAGAAATGATCAAGTTTAGTGAGGAGGGCATGTTGAAAGCTGAAACAGGCCAAAAGTTGACCTCTTGTTCCAAGCAGTTAGCCATATTGTGGACACAAAGGAAAAGTTCTTGGAGGTTAAAAGTACTAAAGTGCTACTTCAGTGAATACACATATAAGAAAGCAAAACAGCCTTATTGCTGATATGGAGAAAGTTTGAGGCGTCTGGGTAGAAGATCAAACCAGCCACAACTTTTCCTTAAGCCGAAGCCTAATCCAGAGCAAGGTCCTAACTCTCTTTAATTTTATAGAGGCTGGGAGAAGTGAGGAAGCTAGTTCAAAAAAAGTTTGAAGCTAGTAGAGGTTGGTTCACAAAAAACAGTCATCTCTATAACATAAAAGTGCAAGGTGAAGCAGCAAGGGCTAATGTAGGAGCTGCAGCAAGTTATCCAGAAGATCTAGCTAAGATCATTGAAGGTGGCCACACTAAACAGCAGATTTTCAATGTTGACAAATGCCGCGGCCCACGCGGCTGCTTTGAGGGTCCAGAGAGAGAGAGCGCGCGCTGCGAGAGACTAAGAAAGGCACAAAGACATAAAGAAAAGCTGGGGCCAGGTGGGACACTTTCCTCTGATGGAGGAGAAGTGGCCCCAAACTACCTCAGCACTTTTATTTTATAATCAAGCACAAGGGAAGTTGGAAGGGATTCAGGGTCTGTGGGGGAGCCATAATGAAATTATGTTGCTACCTAAAAGGCGAGCTGTCCTGAAGTTATCTTGTTGTAGCTAAGGCTTTATCTGTACTATGTACACCCGGATGTGTGGGCATCTGAGACACCGTTTCATGCAGCAGGTTGCATCCCTCACAGCTTGCCTTAGGCTAGGATGCAGAGCTTCCAAGCGAGACCTTGCCTACGAGCTTGGGGCTATTAAGCAAGACCTTGCCTTTGCTTGGGGCCTTTACTCAAGGCCTGCTACAGTGACAGTGCTCATCTGCTCCCCACATCACATCCACTCCCGACATCTCCCCCGTTTTTATTTTCTAAATGCAGGCGACAGACAGCTACTGTGGTGGCTCTGAACTGGTGTTGGAGGATTCCGCATATGACTGGCAAAAAATAAAGGAGGATTAGAGCAAATATGAAAAGACTCAGAATATACCAAGAGAATGTTTTAACATATTAAAGGGATTGAATCCCTTGAGATCATTAAGAAGATTTTGTGCTATTTGGCCAGGTTGTAAGATAGGTTCTTGGCTATTCTGGATGTATAGAATATTGTGGTAGAGTGTGAGCAGATCTGTGCTGATGTTATTATGGCTCCATATGCCTTGGAAGTGTTTTTTAACTAAGTCCCAATTCCAAAGGCTGTCATTATAAGAAACACAAGTAACACAAACCCAATTGTATGCCACATCATGGCATCGTAGCCGTTGTTTCATTTTTATGCTGTTTATCTGGCTTCCCAATCCAATGACTACAGTGTCCAAGACATTCAGTTTTGTTTCTAGCTTTAAGTCTATGGATTCTTGTTGTTGTAGGGCCTTGGAGGTATTTTGAGCCAGAGCGTTGACAAACTCGCCATTTTGGATGAATTGAGACAGTGCAGCAGCAGCAGTCACTGCAGAAGCCATGACCGAAATTAAGGTCACCAATCCAAAAATCATTAATCCAATAGCCCTATGAGGCCAGGAAGCAAGTTGGTGGTATAATTCCTGAAGTACCTGCAGTCCTGCATCATCATACCAAGGGTCTGATATGTTAGTAGGAAACATAACAAAGGGGGGCTGGTGTAAAACCAGGATGTCTTGTCCTGCATTATGGTGGGTGACACAATTTGTAAGATAACAAGAGTTACATTGTAAGGAATAATGATTATCTACTGGGATGATATTAACAGAGCCTGTTAAAAGGACATAATGAGGTTGGACAAAGGCCCGGACCCCGTAGCAGGGGGTGGTTGTACCACAGCTTCCTGCCAAATTGACCAATGACCCACTAGTAAAGTTAACAAAATCAAGGGAGGCAGCAAGCTGCCACAGTTCTTTTTGGATGTCACCTTGGGAAGTAGTAAGGATGTTGCCAACAAAATCCCTAGGGGAAATGAGGTCATGGTTAGAATGAGAGGGGTCTAGTCTGTGAGAACAATCATAGATTAAGAGGGAGGTTCCCACAAGGTTTAGTAACATAGACACAGGAGTGGTACATTCTATACAGTTGGGGAATTCTCCAAACTCTATCCCTGTGCTATTAGGGCAGTATGGGATATTGAGGTGAGCCTGGGAGACATTATAAGTAGAACTAGGGAACCTCCACTTAGATATGGTTTGTAGATTTTTTATTATGTCCCAGGGGCCCGAAATGTTAGCTATTTATGTAACCCTGTAGGAGGTTTTATTTTCTTGACTCATCTTAAGACAACCCAACTTAGGGGTGTTAGAAAGGCAAATAGGAGGGCTACTACTAGTTCCCATGAAGTTAAAATTTGTATTATGATCAGCATTAACATGTTTATCAAACAGTCCTCCCAACATATAAGTATCATTGGTGAAAACAGGGACCAACCCACCAGCCCAAGTAGCAGACTGGAAAATGGAAGGGTCTGGGAAATAAGTCCAATAAGGATTTCCCCTTGTTTCACCAACCTGACAAGCAACAATGGCTAGCATTGCCATGAACAATGCTTGAGGGGAACTTGGCCCCCTATTCTCCTCAACCATCTGGTGAGCTGTTTGAGTCAGGCATTTCAACTAACCCCATGTGCGTGGAGATGTTCTTTTGGTAGTGGCCACAGGACGTCGGAGCCTCCCTCTTGTCATTGGGGCACTCTCTGGTTCCTTTTGGCTGGGCAGCTGCACTGGGATTGGTGAGGAGATCTTCAGTTTCTTGAATCTGGGCTCTAGTCTTTCTGTTGAGTCCATCAATATGTCGGATGACTCTCTCCGGAAGCCAAATAGGTTTATCGGCTCCATCTGAAAAAACACAAGCAAATTCCCTGCCCTACATTAGCACAGGATCGGGTCCCCTCCATTGGTTACTTTGGAGGTCCTTCCATTTTACCAGACCCATAGCATGTCCAGGATTATAGGCCTGATGCCTATCTGCAGGCATTTGGCAATGTTCATCACAGTTAAAAAAAATAATGGTAAATAATACATGGTTTAATTGATCATGGGGGAAATGATAATACCCATCTCCTCCTTTTTGTTTTGACATTTGTCTTTTTAAAGTTTGGTTGGCACGCTCAATAATGACTTGTCCTTGAGCATTATAAGGAATTCCTGTAATATGAGTGATAGAATGAGATTGGCAGAAATGTATAAAGGCAGCACTAGCGTAAGCTGGACCATTATCAGTTTTAATACTGACGGGCTTACCAAGGAAAGCAAAGGCTGCCAAACAGTGAGAGATTACCTGTTTAGCATTTTCTCCCATGCGGGCAGTGACAAAAACAACACGAGAAAAGGTATCTATAATTACATGAACCCATTGTAATTTACCAAAGCTTGGAACATGGGTAACATCCATTTGCCATAACATATTGGGTCTCAGTCCTCGGGGGTTAACCCCCATGGGCTGCACGGGGAAATGAATAACACAGCTAGGACATTGGCAAATGACTTGACGGGCTTGTTCTCTGGTAAGGTGAAACTCTTTTCAGAGGCTTGAAGTAGTTTGATGATGCATGGCATGAGAAGCTTGTGCAGCAGCATAAGAAGTTATAGGCTGTGCGGTTGCTATCAAATGATCTTTAGCTTGATTACCTAAAACTAAGGGGCCAGGGAGTCCTGAATGAGCACAGATATGGCCCACAAAGCAAGGAAATTGGCAAGCCCGAATTATCTGTTGTAAAGTCCAGAACAGGTGAAAAATTGTTCCAGAGTTGATGTGGCCAACTGTAGCTGTTTCAATTACCTGAGCAATGCCCACTGTTTGATGGGGCCAGGGCCGGCCCGCAGTCCGTTTCCCTTCTGTGGGGTAAATGCTCTATCATTTACATCTGTTTTGGATCGACACTCATTAGCCCAATGTTTTCCTCTTTTACATCGGGGGCAAATCCCAGGCTGACATGGGGTTGAGGTTCCCCGTGGGAGATGAGAGTTCTGGACAGGTGGGGACTGAGAATACTGTCTAGCAAAGTGTCCTGGTTGGCCACAAGCAAAAAATGTTTGTTTAGATTTAGAATTGGCTTTCTTGGGACCAAGCACCTCTTTGAGGGCTATAGCTAGGGCTGCTCCTTGAATATAGGAGGACTCTATGCTCACACACAAGTGGATAAAGTCAGTAAGACTGCCTTTGACTCTATATGGCTGAATTGCCTGCTGACATATCTTATTAGCATTCTCAAAGGCAAGCTGCTTAACTATGATAGTCCCTGCTTCATGGTCCCTGATGACTCTGCTGGCTGCCTGGTATAGGCGTGCTACAAAGTCAACATAAGGCTCCTCAGGCCCCTGCCTGATTTTGCTAAGGTCTTGGAATCTTTCTCCTTTAGTAGGCAATTTTTTCCAAGCTTGAGTAGCACAGATATTGATCTGCTGATAGGCCTGTAGAACATAATTCAGTTGTTGAACACTATCATAGGTGCCTTGCCCCACCAACATATCGAATGGGATGGCAACAATATGAACCTGGTTTCTCTCTGCCTGTTCATGGCTCCTATCATACCAATCAGATTTCCATAATAAATAATCTCCAGGACTCAAACAAGCCTTGGCTAAAGTCTGTCAGTCTTGAGGAGGAATAGCATCAGTAGCAATATTATCAAGCAAGCTAGAAACAAATGGAGAGTGGGACCGTACATACATACGTCACCCTTTAAATCTTTTAGAACTTTAAAAGAAAATGTCTGATATGCTCGATTTCCCTGTCCTGGATTGTTTGGATCTGGCTACTCAATCACCAGGTATAAATGAAAGCCAGTATTATATTCTCCCCCTCTTCAGGAGTCTTTTGAAAACATTGTTGCAGTGGAGACACCACAGACCGTGGCAGGTTCACCTTTAGCTTAGGTCGGGCACCCAAAGTTAGATTGACAAATTCTTTAAGATCCAAGTCATCATCAGAGTCATGGACTCCTTGATCCGTTCCAGACCCTGCATTTGGCTCACACCTATTTTTTAGGGGAGCCTCAGGCAGCATTGGTAAATCAGGTGGAGGGGGGGTGCAGACAGAGGCAGCTTATCTGCCATGGTGTCTAACAGTACCCAAGTGTCTTCTTGCTGTGAATTGAGGCAATCTCGGATCAAAGACCACAGAGTGAATGTAGGGATGGGAACCTCATCAGGGCCTTCTGCCATGTAACACCCCCTAGGCTATTTACTGACCTTATTCCAAGTACTCAAATTAACTGTCCCTTGAGCAGGCAACCCAAGGCATGTTTCCTGCACAAAGCTTAAAAATTCCTCTAACTGAGAACCTTTAACCAGGCAACCTCTTGCCCGAAGCGTAGATTTTAACACTTGGACATACAGACTCCTTTCCTGGGAACCACAATTACCCATGTTTTACCCCCAGCTGAAAATAAATCCGCTCCTTACCTTCCCTTATTTTTAGGTGCACCTCTCTCGGAGTGTCTCTTCACCTGAGATTAGGAGTTCTCTCATGCTCAGGTCCCTGTTCGGGCGCCAGATGCCACGGGCCGCACCACTGCCTTGAGGATCCTGAGAGAGAGCATGGAGAGATTAAGAAAGACACAGACACAAAGACATAAAGAAAAGCTGGGGCCAGGTGGGACACTTTCCTCTGTTGGAGGAGAAGTGGCCCCAAACTAGCTCAGCACATTTGTTTTATAATCAAGCACAAAGGAAGTTGGAAGGGATTCAAGGTCTCTGAGGGAGCCATAATGGAATTACGTTGCTTCTTAAAAGGCGAGCGGTTTCACAGTTATCTTGTTGTAGCTAAGGCTTTATCTGTACTTTGTGCACCGGGATGTGTGGGCATCTGAGACACCGTTTCGTGTAGCGGGTTGCATCCCTCATAGCCTGCCTTAGGCTAGGATGCAGAGCTTCCAAGCGAGACCTTGCCTACGAGCTTGGGGCCATTAAGCAAGACCTTGCCTTCGCTTGGGCCTTCACTCAAGGCCTGCTACAGTGATAGTGCTCATCTGCTCCCCACATCACATCCGTTCCCAGCAGACAAAACACCCTTCCATTGGAATAAGATGCCATGTAGTACTTTCATAGCTAGAGAGGAGAACACAATGCCTGGCTTCAAAGCTTCAAAGGACAGGCTGACTCTCTTGTTAGGGGCTAAAGTGGCTGGTGACTTTAAGTTGAAGCCAATGCTAATTTACCATTCTGAAAATCCTAGGTCCCTTAAGAATTATACCAAATGTACACTGCCTGTGCTCTAGAAATGGAACAACAAAGCCTGGATGACAGTACATCGGTTTACAGCATGGTTTGCTGAATATTTTAAGTCCACTATGTAGACATACTGCTCAGAAAAGTAATATTCCTTCCAAAATAGTACTGCTCATTGACAATGCACTTGGTTGCCCAAGAGCTGCGACTGGGTTGTACAAGACTGACTTCATAAATGAAAGATGTTCTGTGGATTAAATGCTATCAAATAGCATTGCATGCTACAGGGAAATCTTTCATGAAAGAGTCAATCAATGTGGCAACTTTATTATTGTCTTATTTTAAGAAATTGCCAGTTACCCTAACCTTCAGCAACCATCACCCAGATCAATCAGCAGCCATCACTAAGGCAAGACCCTCCACCAGCAAAAAGGCTACAGCTCACTGAAGGGTCAGATGGTCATTACCATTTTTTAGCAATCAAGTATTTTTAATTAAGTTATGTACTTTTTTTAGACATAAAATTGCACACTTAATAGACGATAGTACAGTGTAAACATAATTTGTATTACAGTTGGAAACCAAAAAAAGTTGTGTATTATTTATTGCAGCCATCTGAAACCAAACCCACAATATCTCCAAGGTATGTCTAGAGTCCTCAAAGTATCACTTGAGCACTTTTAGAAATGCAAATTCTCCAGGCCTACCCCAAATGCACAGAATCAGAAATTCTTGAGAGTGAGGCCAACAATCTTGTTTTAATAAGTCCTCCAGGTGATTCTCTGCACACTACAATAAGAGCCACTGCTCTAAGAAAAGGCAAGTGTTAAGAAGGCACATCAATTATGCAAACCCCTGAAAGGATCATTTAGTGCAATGCAGAAGTAATGTACTTAATGACTCCTTGCACTTATTTGCTAAGTGGTAGGTGTTTGTCCAGTGGTATTGTCTCATATCTCTTCCTGTGGATATATGCCAGCTGTATAGTTTTGTCAGGAAGTATGGTTAACAATTCTCTTTTAAACCAGGTCTCACCAGGAGGTTAATGTTCTCGAAGAGTTTTAAATATGGTTGCCAACCTGTGTCCATTTAACATGGAGCCATCTTCTTCATTATGCACATTCCAGTCCCTGATGTGACTGGTCGGGCTGTGAACATCATCCTCTAAGTGTTACTAAGTGTTATCAGCTGCAGAGTGATTGGTGGATTCCTCCGGTCCTAGGAGACTAAACTTCATCCACTCCTTGGCAGGCCCCCACTCAAGTTTATGCATAAATTAGAGGTAAAGAAATTGGCAGAAATCTGTGCTTACAAGAGAAACATTTTCACAGCGAGGTGCAGTGGCTCACACTTTTAATTCCCAGCACTCTGGGAGGCTGAGGCAAGAGGATTATTTGAGCTCAGGAGTTTGAGACCAGCCTGAGCAACATAGTGAGACCTAGTCTCTACAAAAAAACACAAAAATTAGCCAGGCATGGTGGTACTAGCTTGTAGTCTCAGCTACTTGGGAGGGAGGATGAAGTGGGAGGATGGCTTGAGCCCAGGAGGCCAAGGCTGAAGTGAGCCAGGATCGCTCACAGTACTCAAGCCTGGGCAACGAGTGAGACCCTGCCTCAAAAAAAGAGAAAAGAATCTCTCACTTGATCTTGTGAGAAGTGAAAAATCTTTGTTCTGCAAGAAAAGTATCATATTGTGCAAAGAGATTGGAAACTCCCTTTGGAGAATATAATTGTGCTTCTAAAACAAACATTTGATTGCTAATTACCAAGGAAAGCGGAAAAAGAAAGTCGCCTGATAGTTTCATGGACTTGTGAAGTCAGCTCTGAGTAGGCTGAGGCTGAATCACACAGGAGTGTCCAAGGAACCAAATCTTCACCCCAGAGAAAATCAACTTGAACCAATCTTTAGCTTCAATGACATTGTTGACTGTGTAAGTCCAGTCTCACTAGGGTCATGTCTACTTATCATCTTGGAGCTGTAGGTCAAAATTTCTAAAAGTGGAGGTAATACAAAAACCCATTATTGTCTGACCATATTGCCACAGCCCTTAAAGAAAGTCATAACAAGTGTTCAAGTGAACTCGCATGTACCTACATTCCTGAGAATTAACAGAGAAACATTTTCCCTTATCTCCTATACATTCAAGGAATCCTTAACTCCCTGGCAGACTGTGCTCATTCACCTGAGAAAAATGAACTGGCAGGAAGAAGTTTATTTTTTAATTCAGACAGAACCTGGCACCTGGCATTTTTGAAACTGGTCTGCTCCCCCTTAGGTTTTACAGTCTGTTTTTATTAATATAAGTTTAGGGTTGCCAGTATCCATAGACCGCCATGTGACTGACAAAGCATTGTATAGAATTTTTTTTTTGAGTTGGAGTCTCACTCTGTCGCCCAGACTGGAGTGCAGTGGCCGCTCCCGGCCACCACAGCCTCGACCTGCTGGGCTCCGGCGATCCTTCAGCCTCAGCCTTCCAAGTAGCTGGAACTACAGGCGTGTGCTACCACGCCCGGCTAATTTTTTTATTTATTGTAGATATGAAGTCTCGCCTAGAATTTAAGTTATAGTTACATTTTGTAAATAGTAACATTTATGGTCTATATTTCTTGGCACCAGTTACTAGGGGTAGTCCACAGTTTTTCTTGTCAGTAACACCAAACAGAGTTCATCAAGCTTGTCATAGAGTAAGGGAGTTAACAGAGCTTATTACAAAGTAAAACATTATTCACTATAACACATTGTTAATTAGTAGTTATAACACGCAAAAAGTGTTACAAATTACACAACTTATGACATTTTTCTCAGGTGAATGAGCACAGTCTGCCAGGGAGTTATTTATTTCTGTTATCAGCAGTCATAAATTTGAAAAATATAGTACCCCTGTAACCATAAGTCATGTAATTTGTAAAACTTAAATTCTATACAATGCTCTGTCAATCACATAGCAGTCTATAAATACTAGCAACCCTAAACTTATATTAATAAAAACAGACTATAAAACCTAAGGGGGAGCTGATAAATCTCAAAAATGTCAGGTGCCAGGTTCTGTCTGAATTCAAAAATAAACTTCTTTCTGCCAATTCTTTACCTCTCAATTTATTGGCATTGAGAGATAGCAGCCAAGTATTTACTTGGACCATAGCAGAGGCTTGTTTCTTTGTATTTGGTCTTAAGACTGACAGTACAACGTTCGGATCTCATCTTAACACTTAATATCTATTTGAATTAGGCCAGATTTCTCTCAGAGTATCTGAACTTTCTTTTCTTTTCTTTTTTTTGAGTTGGAGTTTCACTCTATCGCCCAGGCTGGAGTGCAGTGGCACACTCACAGCTGAGCTTTCTTATTTATGAAATGAGAAGCATAATACCTAGTTTGCCAAGATTGTGTGAAATTACACACACACACACACACACACACACACACACACACTGCTACAACCCTATTTTTGTAAACATGAATTGGCTCATATGTATTTGGTAGATAGCAGAATAATGGCAGCATAACATGGAAGTCCTGTTGGACTTTGCCAGTCTATTAATGTTTTTTTTTTCTTCATGAGCAACAGCAACTGATCCAGGGTAAACTCCCACAGCTGAACATGGCAAGCTGAGGAATATAGTACTGCCTGCCATGTCCATTCACCTCTTGTTTCTCTTTTTGGCTCAGTTCTACCCATTGCTGTGTCTTGGAGGTGTTTATTACCTGTTTTTTCCCAATCTTTGGACATTTTGCCCTTCCCACTATAACATTTTGCCCTTGCCACCTTAACAGCCTCTTTATTCCTTTACTTATACTTATTCCAGCAAGGTATATTCACTCTTCATTTTCTAAGTAAAAATTTTAGATGTACTTTGATTTTTAAAATTAGGCATTTAACTTTTTTTTTTTTACTGTGCTAAAAGTTTTATCAGGATTGTTACTATTTTTGTTAATGCCCTGGTTACAAATATGCATAGATTTTAAGAGGTATGCTTCTAATTTTATTTTTCTCTTAAGCTCTATTAATTTGAGTGTGAATGCTAATTAGTGTTGATTTTATAGTATGCAAATATTGTGATAATGCAGAAATGACATGATGCAAAAATAAATATCCCTGTATGTATACATATGCTCCTCAACTTTCAAAAGGGTTACATCCTGATAAACCCATTGTAGAAGGAAAAAGTCACTACTGTTATCATTGTCCCCATCATAATTATTTTTAAGCCATCATGATATCTATGATTTGATTTAATCCCATTATAAGTTGAAAATATCATCAGTCAAAATGCATTTAATATACCTACCTACTTAACATCACAACTTAACTTAGCCTACCTTAAGTGCTCAGAACACTAACATTAGCCTGCAGTTTGGCAAAATCAGCTAACACAGAGTTTATTTTATAATAAAGTTTTGAATAGCCTCTATAATTATTAAATACTGTACTGAGCATGAAAAACGGATGGTTGTATGGATATTCGAAGTATAGTCTCAACTGATTGTGTTTTGTTTTTACACCATGAAAAAAAATATGAACCGAAGATTCCCATCGTAAGTAGGGACCATCTGTATCTATGTACATGTGTGCATAAGGCTTTGATGCCTGGTAGCAGTGGTGGACTCTTGTCATTCATTTTGACTTCCCAACTTCTAAACCTCTGACTTTAGAGGTGTCCCCTCTACCACTTAGGACTTTGTTGGGGGCAAAGATGACCTCTCAATATAAAGTCTAAAAATGTTGGACCCCTTGCAGCCAGGACAGAGGCCTATGCCACAGGCTCTGCCAATCAGAGGCACCCACACCAAGACTGTGGCATGGGAGCCATTTCTGTGGTGATGATGTCAGTTCTTTCCTCTCCAGATGGATTATAGCTTCAAGTGTTCTTTCCTGCTGAGTCTAGAGCCAGATTTCCAGACCTTACGATGATTCATGAGCTACTCACTGTCATTTCAGAAAACTTTTCTGCTTCCCTCAGCCAGAATTAGCTTCCATTGCTTGTTATGAAGAACCTTGGCTGATATGGTAGTTACTATTTTAATAAATTCAGTGTTTTTAAAATCTGCATTCACTATACTTTAAGGAGACTCAGATTGACAAATTACCTATCTGCTCCAGGTATCTATTCTGTATCTAACAAGCCTCCCCTGAATCTCAGTAGCTTAACCCAATAATTTATTATTACATTTCTGGTTCTGAGGGTTGGCTGGGCTCAGCTGAGTGTTTCCCTTGTGGGATCTCTTATACAATTGCAGTCAGATGGTGGCTGGCTCTGGAATCATCTGAAGTCTGGGCTGGTCATCTGTGATGCTTTCTACACTGACAAGCCTATCTCTTGGTCTCTCTTTCTTTCTACACAGTGTCTCATCTTCCAAAACCTCTTCACGTGGCTTGAGGCTTTTCACAGCATGGGGATTTCAGAGTAGTCACCCAAGGAGCTGGATTCCAAGAGGCAAGAAATTGACACTTAAGGACAGCACCTGAACTGACACCTAACTTCCCTATTCTTCTGGTCAAAGCAGTCAAAAGAACCACCTGGGTTCAAGAGGGGAGTAGAGTGGGAATTGGAGAAATAGATTTCAGTTCTTTAAGTGGGAGTAGCAAGATCACACTGCTGCCACTGCCAGAGATATTTTTGTGACCATCTTTGGAAAATACAATCTGCCACACCATCCTTAAGGGGGTAGGTACCACTCAGAGAGTGATATAGAAAATATCCGGCAATATGGGTTTTAAAAGGCAAAGTGCCCATCCTTAGACATCCATGGAGTAATATACACTATCTACAGTTGTGTGGCTTTTTAAAGGTAGATGTAACTTCTCAGTGGAGACACACCTCCCTCTCCCTTCACACTGGGTTCTAATCTCTATTTAGTGGCAAATAATTCAGTGCAATTTGGTGACCCCTAAAAGTTCTAGAATCTGAGAGGAAAGTTCTCTCCCAGTTATTGGCCTTTTTCATTATTTGGGAAAATCTACCAGGTGAAAAATTGATAAACAAGGTCCTAGGCAGCCAAGTTTTAGAAGTGAGAGTTTACAAATAAGGAAATTTTAAAAGACAATAAATAAACTAACTGCTGAACTCCAAGCCTTCCCTGAGTTACGTGATACATGAGAGTGCCACCTAGGAAGAAGGATGGCACTTCTGAATTTCATTTTAGTGGTTAAACACCGGGGCTATGTCTAAACACAACTTGATTGAACACAGTGGATGCCCAAACAATAGTCTATTTACCTTCACACCAAGCAAACCTTTCTTTGGTTATACTTCAGGGATGCAAAAAGTGTAACTTTGTCTCTAATATCCAATATCTCTGACTTAAATATCATTTTTCTTATTTATCATTTTGATATTATTGCTTTAAGGCTATATGCATTCTCTGTAGCAAATGTCTGGCAAAAATACCTCTATTAGTTGTACAAAGCTAGTCTGAACCTAGCCTTTTAAAATCCATTCCTCCTGGGGAGACTCCAGGCTTCACCAGAAAAGTGCCTTACTATTCTGGAGCCCATCTCTGAATCAGTCATTGTAGACAGAGGAATATGCAACACATTCAATGGCTTAGGCCTGAGTCATGTGTCCTTAGAACCAGGGGAACAAACCCCATGGGGTGAGGGGTGAATCTGCAATGAGGGTCAAGAGCTTTTGTTAAAGAAGGAAAAGAGAATGCAAGGGAGGCAAACAACCACTATTAATATTATCATTATCTCCATCATAATTATTTTAAAGATACCATTATATCTATAATTCCACTTAATCCCTAGTGCCTGGCACATAGTAGCTGCATAATACTCGTTGAATAAATGGGAGTTTTACTAATGATAAACTTTAGACTGCCAATCCTTTAAACTGCCAGACAGACAGGGTTGTAAAGAGTCAGGTGCATAAAAGAAAGAAAACATTACTCCCTCGAGGCATACACAATACATCAGATTTTAAAGCAGTTTTTCTTCAGACCTTTATTATTAGATTGTTTTGATTACGTAGGCAGCATCTGCACATGTTATAAAGTGCGGTACATTTTACATTGCTGTATAAATGGATGGTTTGAAGTTTCTCCCTAGAAGAGTAGATCTGGCACACTTCACTTTGAGCTGAATTGGAATGCTTCCAAAATGCACTTTAAGATGACTGCAAATGCACCTCCTTTGTGGTGCCTCACTGTCTACACAGAAAACCTTCATACACTTGCGGGAGGAGGGTAGAGGGGAGACGGGAGAGGGAAAGAGGAACTGTCAAGTCAGCTTCAGCAGTGCAGAGGTGAGTCATTCCTTCTCTTGCCTTTTTCCATTCTTATTGGTTTTTTTTTAAAAAACTTCTCAACAGGGAAGAGCAGCTCGTCATCACTGGGGCCATGACTTTTGGTAGAAGACGGACACAGTAAATTATGTCAGTGGCTATTTCTCAATTCTCCCAAGGGTGGTCCTAAGCATAGCAAATAATTAATACCATTCTGGATTCACAGACACAAGTTAGTTCATAAGTAGTACCACTATAGATGCATAGAGGAGAGTTAATTCATGACATATAATTAATGCCTTAGAGTATTAGAATAATTCTCTCACAGAAGCCCAGTTGAGAAAGATTGAGTCAGACTTCAGTGCAGTGTTTCATCTTGTTTGACTTGAGTACTGTACCTTATTATCTGTGAGAAATGAACTCACCTGTCCAAAATCAAAGAACGGACACATAGACATGGAGTACAGCAGAATCAAGACTTTAATGACAGTCTTGCAAGATGTGGTGTCTGGTGGGCAGGCACATGGAAGCAGGAAGAATTAGCACTTTTATTCCTAAAACGCAGGCTCCTCTCCTGGTTCCTCATTGGAGGAATGCTGCAGAAATTACAGGCTTTCTCACACGATGCCTATGTAACACATTTTGATTGGTTTACATAATTATTTTATTTGCATATCCCATTTGCTAATTGGCTTATTCTGATTGGCTTATTTGCTGATTGGCTTGTTCGTTCTGATTGGATCCTGCCAAAAGTTTAAACATGAAGCCCACCAAAATAAAAAGCATATGAAAAGGAAGCACAAAGAAGTGGGAAGTGAATCAACAAAAGAGAGGCACAAAGTATTTAGATACCATCTTGAGAACCCAAGATAAGCTAGGCTCCAATTCGAAAATAAATCACCATTTTTATTTCTCACAATCCCCTCTTTTATTTTTAAAACATTTTTATTTCATTTTCATTATGATTCAGGTTTGTTTCAAATTTCTCTAACAATTTTTTACTTTTTTCTTCAAGATTTAATTTCATTTCCATCATCATGGGGTTATTATGGAAATAACCCATGGGCATTTGTTTATTAATAGCAGCTTCTATGAGCCTCTGAGTCAAACCTCTAATACAGGGAATTATACAATATCCTACAGCCATTAATATTCTAGCTACAATTATAAGAGAGGTTAAGATTGAAGCCACCATTCCTTTCCATTTTCCAAACCAACTTTCTAACCAATCTGTAAAAGGATCACTGATTCCAGAATTCTCAGCTAATTTATTGGCTAGGGTAGCCAGTCCCTGTAATGCCTTAGTAATAGTTCCATCTGGGGCAGTGTTACTTGGGATAAAATTGCAACATTTTCCCCCCAATATAACACAGATCCCACCCTTTTCTGCCAACACCATATCCAATACCATACGATTTTCCCAAGTCATTCTGCTAGTAGCATCTACTTGGTTAGCTATTCCTTGAGAACATTTCTAATATAGTTCATAAACCTGTGTTGATTATAGTAAATAAAGTTAATCCAATACACATTTTTATTAATAGTAGACCACCAAAAGAGTACAGACTCAAACCCTGCAGCTATCTGGTTTTTAGCCTTGCATTCATTAGGGTCTCCCTTGGGAACCCCCATGGAGTCAATGTACACATTTGAGTCAAAGGACCCTTGTAGTGCTTTCCCAAATTAGTGGGGAGTCTGAGAGCTTTTGGATTGGGACGGGATGCCAGGGTAAAGGAAATAGCCAACTGGACCAATGCACAAATCCCGGTCTAGTTGGATGGCAGCAAGTCACACAGGCTTTCCCCTTCACGATGCCACCATACATTTGCTTGAGGGATGTGTAAGCTCAAGAAGTTGCTGCTGGATTCACCAGAGACATTTAGGATGTGGGTACAAGTCAGCAATTGTCCCACAGGAGTCGTGAAACCTTCCCCTTATCTAGAGAGACATGAGAAGTGACTCATCATCCCTATGAAAAAGGAGTGGATTGCCCTTGGGTCTGACCTCTGCAGTGTAGGAAAGAGCAGAGACAAGCTCTTACAAGTCTTGCTTTCCCAAGTGCCCTTGTCTATGTATAAGGCAAGCATACAACTCATCCCAGTGGGGTCTGTGTCCCAGCCAAGAGGGAATGGGGCCACCTGCCCTTGTGGCTGTCCCACAACTCATTCATAACAATTGCTTTTGTTCAAAGCGAGTACCGAAAATTTGACCCATTCTACCCAGGTATTGGTGTCTCCATAACCTATTTTAATTTCTAGTTTGTGACCCTTTATTTGGGTTATAAACAATTCCATCCCCTAGGATCTCCAAATGGAGTAGCAGTAGTGCACCCCTGGTGCTGCGTGGTCCACCATACACCCCTGCAATTAGGATGAGGAGGTTCCTGATTATCTGAGATATAATCAGGACAGAGATATTTATCTATCTGTGAGAGCTGCCTTTGATCTTTTAGATCTCCACAACGTAAAACTTGACAAGCATTAAATTTTACAGTTAGGTTTCCTGGGCAACTTGTGCACTTTCCACCATTTTTCTTCCCCTCCCCTTATTAAGTCCTTTTTTGGTCCCTTAACATGTGTGTAATGAGTCCAACCCTATTCTGCTATCTGTATGGTGGGCTTGGGGGCCAGGCGTACTTGATAGGGGCCTTCCCAGCTGGGCTGAAGTTAATCTTCCTTTTAGGACTTAATTAGTACCAGGTCTTCAGGCTTGTCTGCAGTTCAGGAGGAGGGTGTGGGGCAGATGTGGCTTCTGAAGCTTTTTTTTTTTTTTTTTAGACTCACCTTAGAGAGACTGAATTAAGAACTTGAAGAGTTTAAATATTAAAATTTTTGAAAGCACAGGATTACCGGTCATTGTAAGTTACTTTTTTTCACAAGCCTTTAACATACCATTTTTGACATATTTATATCATTTTTTAAAACATGCTTGAAACTTTTATTTTTGTCCTATGTGTTTTTTTAATAATCAGCCATTTTATTATAGAATAAAAATGTACCATACGAGATCTTTTTCTATACAAAATGATGATGTAAAAAAAAAATCAATCCTTTTAAAGCTTAGTTTCCTAAGTAATTAAAAACCATTCAAGTCATAACAACAGTTAGGACTGGAGAAAAAGTTATAAACAACTTAATCCTATACTAAGATTTCTTCATAAATTCCCCTTCATGAAACTCATCCTAACTTCCACATACCATTGATGACATGCTTGGATTCTCTGTTTTGCTCTGTATTTCCCTCTTTCCTAAATAACCATTTAACTTTAGGACAAAGTTTATCATACAAAATTATTTTATATATAAAATTATTCTTTTTCCTTTATAACTTTCCTTACCAAAAATACACCTTTATATCCATAACTCTTTTTACATCTCTCTCTCTCTCTCCTACTGATTGATTTTTTTCCATTTTTAAAATTTATTTATTTATTTATTTATTTTTGAGTTGGAGTTTCACTCTTGTCACCCAGGCTGGAGTGCAGTAGCACGCTCACAGCCACCACAGCCTTGACCTGCTGGGCTCACGCGATCCTTCTGCCTCAGCCTTCCAAGTAGCTGAAACTACAGACACACACCACCACACCCAGCTAGATTTTTTTTCCATTATTAAAATAAATAACCTTTTAAATACTCTCCAGATTACATAAAATAACCTAAAATTAGTGAAAACCTAGGAAACAAGAAATTCTGAACTGTCTGTTAGATATTAGTATTCTATAGATGAGACCCTTTACATAATGTTAGAAACATTTCTCCATCTTATAAATTTTTCTTAATTTAAAGTAACCCAGATGTTCAATGAGCTTCTAAAACAATTTTAAGATTTTCAAATTAGATGAAGAGTTTATCCATAAGCATTATTTTAATCATATTTACCTAATTTATTTATTTATAGCAGTTTGTTTAATTACTTATTAAAACTTAGATCTTAGACAAGGCCAGTTACTATTTTAAGTTATCTCCTAGCTAATCATTTTTAAAGCCTATGAACATCAGGTGTTACCTAAGTAAGAAACTTAAATATGTGAACATTTTACTGATAATTCAGAAGGTATAGTTGGGTTTTGTTTTTTAATTGGAATCAACAGTTTCAAATTAGTTATACTTGTAACAAAGACATTTACACAAATAAAGATCTTCTGGTTTTGGCAAGGTTTATAGTTATAACTTTCATGTCAAATCCTGATACTTAAAATATCTAGCAGAGGCCGGGTTTGGTGGCTTAGCCTGTAATCCCGTGCTTTGGGAGTCTGAGGTGAGTGGATTACCTGAGCCTGCAGGTTCGAGATCTGCCTAGGCAATTTGGCAAGACCTCATCTCTACAATAAAATAAAAAAATTAGCTGGGCGTGGAGGTGCATGCCTGTAGTTCCAGCTACTTGGAAGGCTGAGGCGGAAGGATCGCCGGAGCCCAGCAGGTCGAGGCTGTGGTGGCCGGGAGCGGCCACTGCACTCCAGTCTGGGCGATGACAGAGCGAGACTCCAACTCAAAACAACTACAACAACAACAACAACAACAACAACAACCACAAATATCTAGCAGAGGCAAATGTAAAACTTATTTATTAGTAGACCCAGATAAAAATGTATGCTGACAATTCTAGAGATACTTTTCATTTTATTAATAATTTTAGATTCATTTTTATATACCAAAGATCATTAAAGTCATGAACTTGGAAAGCATTTAGATTTATTTACTTTATGAGTACTCATTTACTTAGAAGCCAATTTGGTAGTATGCTGGACAAAACACATAACATGCATATACATGCAAACACATTTAAACATACATATATACACCCAAAGATTGAACAACCTTTACCTCCAAACTTCAGCCATGAAATAGCAACAAATTTACCATTTTACAAAAGACACCCAAATTCAAATTATATTTCAACAAAATTGGAACCTGTTTGCATGGCTAAACTTTGCCCCAGTAGGCAGTCCAATAAAGGCTGTGGACCAAAATTGGGGTAAAGTGGTCTCCATGGCAGTTTAATTGTTTAAAACTTTTTTCTTTTAACCATTTTTTTCAGTTTTTTTTTTTTTTTTGAATTGGAGTCTCACTCTGTCACCCAGACTGGAGTGCAGTGGCCGCTTCCGGCCACTGCAGCCTTAACCTGCTGGGCTCCGGCGATCCTTCTGCCTCAGCCTTCCAAGTAGTCGGAATTACAGGCATGTACTACCACGCCCGGCTGATTTTTTGATTTATTGTAGAGATGAGGTCTCGCTGCCCAGGCGGGTCTCAAACCCGCAGGCTCAGGCAATCCACTCACCTCAGCCTCCCAAAGGCGCGGGATTACAGGCTGAGCCACCGAGCCCGGCTTCACACACAATTTTTTTAACTTCAGGAAGAACTAAGCAGCGCGGCCTCCCAAGTATGAAGAAGATAAAACTCTTCCTTTGTACTCAACTATGCCTTGGAGGTGGCAGAAATTACTGCTGAGGAGCATTACAGCAGCCCAGTGTGAGCAGAGAATGGCAGTGAAGTCAGCTTCCACCTCCGGCCCTGCCCCTGTTGTTGGAATCTTTAGGTCTACACAGAGAAGGGCAGTTGCTTTTCCTGTGGACAGCATCCATGGGTGCCTCGCCTTGGGGGCTGTGGCAGGGTCCCCACACTTCAGGGAGGAGGGTCATGAGAAGCACGCTACCTGCTTCCCTCCTACCCATCATGGCAGCCCTTCTGGATGGGAAGAGACTCCCTCCATTCAAAGAGATTGAACATAAGCAATAATTTTGTCACTGCTATGGTCTTGCACTTTGACCACGAAGTACCTGAAGAGATTCCTTCTGGGTACCTATCTTTAATACATTAGAATGAGAGCTCTGAAGAAGAGTATAAAGCCATGGATTCTTCTGACAAAGTTACAGGAAGTGTCAGAGCTACTGGGCAGAGATAGATGGGGCCTTCTCTGCACTTGGCCATGGCCCCAGCTAGCAGAGAGTTCAGAGATTAAATAAAAGTCAGATATGCAACTGGGATAGGTTTATAAGGATCCTCTTTTCTTTCCCTAAAACTCACAGAATAATGTTTCCTGTCCCATATGCACAGACCAAAGATGAGTTGGACACCTTGAGTTTACATAATGCTTTTTGTCTGGATACCTCAAAACACTTCCTTGAAGAGAATTTCTAAAAAGAAGGATCAGAGAGATGAGAGGAAAATCAAAGCTTGATTCTACAACCTCGCCCTGATTTTATAACACACAGAAGAAATGGTCCATCGTGTCAGCTCATATTTGTATGCATTTGTTTCTCTTCTCTCCACTGACAGCTTCCCAGAGGCAACTAAGCAAAATCCAGCATTCAAGGGACTTAATTAATCAGGACTGCATTGTGAGACTTTGACTCACCAAGAACAGTTTGGAGAGTAATTTTTAAAACCTGATTTTTCATTAGAAAGAAGATGAGAAGTTGGGAATTAAGTGGAAACAAAACAAATGGGAAAGAATATGTATTAAAATTGCTAAGTCAAACAATGAGTCATCCGGTCTCACCACAACCCTTCTCTGTGGAAACTGCACCTGGACTTTGCCACATGTTTGTATTTGTGAATGGCAAATAGGTTTAGGAACATTATCTGATAAAGAGTAAATTCACTTTATTCTTGTTCCCTCTGCCTAAGATCTGACCTATGGGTTGGATTTGGGGGTGGATTGTATTAATAAAAACCGTTCAAACATTTCATGTTAAAATATTTATGTAATTTTTCTTCTTCCTTTTTAATTAAAATTAAACTGATGTATATCACATAGCCCTGGCCTAGGGAAAGATAAGATTTACCTTCTATTCTGGTAGTTTTAGTGAGAAATATTTGCTTCATCACAAAACAAACTCAGAGGGCAATTTGAAATTTGGTCAAATAACATCACCTGTCAGGCATGTAATAGTCTCTTCCCCACACTTACATCCTTTTTCTCTTGTCTTGACTTTTTCATAAAGAAAAAAAGTAACAACAGAGAAAAAGAACAAAGGAGAAAAATGATTTTTAAAAAAACAGAATAGTATGAAAATATGTAAAACATTCCTTGATCAAACTGCTGCTGGTGACAACTATATCTTTGCATGGGAAATTCAGCATTTGTTCTTTCATTAATTCACTAAATATGCATTACATACAGTGTGCAGCTGCTATAGGAGACAGGCAAGCAAAATGATTTGAGAAGGCCGGGGATCATACACTCATATGGCTTTAGGATCTAAACAGCTACCGTAATCTATGATTGTGCCCAAGGCAACCAAGAGAATACCTTCTCTGTCTAAAGCATTCACATTTAGTTTTAAGAATCACCAAGACCTGCTGTGGGCTTGCAGTTTTCCATCCCTAGAACATAGAGGAGGAGGTCAGCTGTTAAGGAAGAGTAAGGTTTGAAGAGTGAGGAGGATTTCAATAAAAGAGAAAGAACAGGAAAAAACATCATAACCAGAGATAATTTCACAAACAGAAGCCTGAAATGTGGGGAGAGAAGGGCCTATGTGAGCAGGATAAGGTCAGGGTGCCAGGGTGAGGTGGAGTCAAGACTTTATTTAATATGAGTAGATTAGAATTCTGTCTTTGGTACGAATAGAATTCTAGATCCCCTCCAACCTGTTCTTTTCCCAGAGTACCATGGCTCAGAAATGGCACTATTATCCCTCCTGTTTTTTTGGTCAAAACCTAGGAACCATCATTCTTAATTCTTCTTTTCTCTAAGACCCCAGGAAAAGGGTCAGGTTTTGTGGGAATTGAATCATATAAATTAATGGAGGAGGGAGGGGTTCTTGTTAAGGAAAATGACTACAAAACTAGATACAGAAATGCATATTATTTGGATGAGCTGGTCCAAGTGGCAGCCCCTGAAGCTTAAGCTTCAAATCTACCTCTGCAACCCCTACACCAAAGTCATTGTTGGAATTTGTTACCTCTACCTTCAAAAATATATCCCAAATCCAACTGCTCCTCCTAACATTCACCATGACCCCTCTAGACCAAGCCACCATCTGCTGTAGCAGAGATTCCTACAATTCCAGCCCCCTCACTAGTCTCCCTACTGACACTTTTGCTGCAGTATAGTCCAAACATATCTAGCAGCATGATCCTTTTTGAATCTAAATCAGATTGTGTCATCCCTTTGCTCAAAATCCTTTAACGGCTATTCATCACAAATAGAATAGTCCTAAAGTTCTTCCTATGGACTCCTATGGGCTCCAAGGTCCTAATATACAGCCCCTGTGTATTTCTCAGACCTTTCTACCTGTCTTCCCACTGATCATTCCACTGTAGCCACATTAGTTGGCTTCTTTGCTATTCCTTTAACAAGGCCTTGGAACCTTTGCATTTGTTGTTCCCTCCAACTGTAATACTTTGTCCCCAAATATTTTAGTGTCTCTCCCCTTACTTTATTCAGTCTTTGAGCAAATGTCACTTTCTAATCACCCTGTCTAAATGCACTATGTTTTTAGCCTCTATCCCCCTTGCTTCATTTATTTTCCTTTATTTTATTTATCATTACTTACTTTATTATTGTTTACTCACTTGTTATTGTCCAATGTAAACTTCATGAAGGCAGGATTTTGTCTATTTTATTACTTCTGTTTTCCCAAAGCTTAGCATAGGACCTAACTCAAAGAATACTATAACCCTTCTCTGGAGGCGTGAGGCATCCTACAAGACCTCTACAAATTTTCAAACACAATGTCCAGCATTTAATCAAAATATAAAACATACCAGGTATACCAAGAATTATGACCAAACAAACAAACATAGATCCACAAATGACCCAGTTATTTTGAGCATTATCAAACACAAAGTCTGTATTAACTGTAACTAGAATACTTAAGAAAATAGGTGGCAATGTAATTTAACAAAGAACTTGAATCTATACAAGAATGAATGCAATAGAGGTTCTAGAACTAAAAAAAATTAATAATTGAAATTCAGTAATATGTAAATAAGTTTACAGTATATCAGACTCAGCAAAAGAGAATTATTTTTTTTTCTGAGCCAAACTGTATCCAACTTTATTAAAGATACTTTTCATAAACAATCATGGTATTTCAGGCAGGACATGGGCAGATAGTCATTAACAGTATACAACTTTCAACCTCCCTTCTTTAATGGACTACCAAATCAGAAAACCACTATAAAAACCCAATGAAGTCTTCATTTGATGCTCTGAACAGGGAAAGTTTAGACAAGGTTGACATTTCACATTTAGCATGTTGTTTGACAACTTTTCATAAGCTGACCCTGACTTTCAGGAAATGAAGTGAAAATGGCAGAATTTGTCTGAAGATCCACAATCTATATACGGATCTGCTACTCTTATGAGGAGTGCCATGTCAGTGGCATCACTGACATACTGGTAACCAATTATTGGGGGTCAGGTCCCAACAGATGTGTGGGTTTAAGGTAGTTAAGCCTATGCTGAAGGCAGAAAGGGTGAAGAGGTCATAAAAAAATGAATTTGTTTTTCCACACCACAAGGCATTTGTACCAAGATGGCTATGTGTGTCAATGTGGGAGAATCCCTCCTCCTGGAAGCCAAGAGGAAGTCTCTTAAAACTGAGAAGGGAAAGGTGTTTTCCCCACATCAAACTAGCTTTGAAGACATTCTATTAGTGACATATGCCCCTTTCCCAAAAAACAACAATGATGTGTTCTGTGTGCTAACAACATAGCTTAAAATAAAAAAGAAACAAAATTCTGCATTTTTATAAAACTTGACAAAAAATAGTATTTCAAACCGTACAGTCACCAGAAGTACACAGTTATCAAAAATGCACACACTTCACTTGGCATCTCCAGTATCTTTAGCTTTCTGTGTCTGGTCTGTTTTGGCATCTCCATTTTCTGCAGAGTTATTTCCCTCCTCGCCAGCATCGGCTTTTCCCTTTTTCCATTTGGGTACCTTCTCTCCCTTCTTAGCTGGGTCCTTCTTAGGCTTTGGCTCTGGCTTTGGAGGAGCAGATTTAGCTAACAACCTTGCAGATCATCTCTGGGCTTCATCCTTCACTTTGGCTTTATCTCCTTTAGCATCCCCTTCAGTCTTTCTCTTGGGCATGGTGGTGATGGCAGTGGATCTAAGGCATTGGATGTGGGGAAGGAATGGCGTGTGGGCTTTGGTTGATCCCAGGGTCGTTCTTGTCTCTTCTTCTTCACACTGCTCCAAGACAGAATTATTAAACTGAAAACAAAAATTGGTAGAAAATATAGAGACTGAAGCACAGAAACCAAAAGGGATGGAAAATGCAAAATAGAGTGAACATAGGGGACATGATGAAGACACGTATGTGACTTGGTAAAAAGGCCTACGTCAGTACAGTTGGACTCCTAGAAGGGAAAAAAGAGGAGGAATAGAGTGAAAACAACATTTGAAGAAACAGCAGTCAAGAATTGTCCAAACATGATGAAAGACATCAAGCCACTAATTCAAAAAGCTCTCTAAACTCTAAGTGAGAGAAATGCAAGGCACAGCTAGGCACATCATAGTGACACTGCTAAAAATGACAAAGAGAAAACCTTTAAAAAGAAGAAGAAAACAAAGAAAAGCAAGTCAGAAAAATATGCTACCTTCAAAAGAACAACAAGACTAACCAATTAATTCTCAAGAGACATATTGGAAGTCAGAAGGGAGTGTAATGGCATTTCCAATGTGCAAAAAGAGCACAATTGCCAACCTAGAAATCTATATCTAACAAACATATCCTTCAAAAATTAGAGCAAAACAGATTTCCCAGACAAATAAAATATGAGAGAATCTCTCACTAACAAGAGCTGCACTAAAATAAATGTTAAATGAAATTATTTAGGAAAAGGAAAAATCATTTCAGGCACACTCACAGAATGTAGAAAGGGATGAGGAACAATAGCAAGGATATGTATAAATGAATATTGCCTCTACTAAGAAATGCTAATAATACCATGTGATATCAAAAATATATGAAGGAGTAAAATCCATAACAATGATAATACAAACATGGGAGGAGGATAAGTGGATTGAAAGTGTTCTATTATTCTATTTTCTTATAAACATCTGGGAAGTATTTTTTTAAAAACTATAGTCATTTCTCCTTACCCATGTTATACATTTCCTTATCATATGTTCCAAGATCCTCAGTGGATACCCTACTGTCATCTCTTGAGATCCATTTCTGTTCATACCTTCCACCCATAAACTTAATGTCTTTTTTTAATCTTAACTAAGCATATGTCACACACTGTGGTTGTAACTTTTGCAGTTTGAAGTGCAACAGCAAAACCAGCGTGAATTTCCTTTTCTCCTTTACAATTTCACACACAAAAGGTTTTCTCTTACCATAGATCTTAGCCACCTCAGCATGCAATTTTTTTCTTTTTTTATTAAATTGAGAACTGCCACCTTTTCACTTACAAGGAACATGTTACAGCTTCTCTTTGGCATATCTGAATTGCCAGCATCACTACTTCTGTGTGTTGAAGCCACTATTAAGTAAAATGAGGGTGACTTGAACATGAGCACAGTACCATGATTGTAGATCTGACAACTGAGCTGGCTGCTATGTGACTAATGAGCGGGAGCCTCTACAGCATGGATGTACACTGGGCAAGAGAGGATCCATGTCTTGGGTGGATGGAGTGAGATGGCATGAGATTTTAACCATGCTATTCAGGGTAGCACACACTTTAAAACTTAGGAATTATTTATTTCTGGAATTTTCCATTTCTATTTATTATTTTCATACTGTGGTTGACTTCAGGTAACTAAAATCATAGAAAGCAAAATCACAGATAAGTAGGGACTACTGTAATTTATACTAGACTATAGTAAGTCAAGGATGGATAATGTAATCACTGGAGTAGCCACTAAAGGAATAGTATCTTTTAAAACTACACACACACACACACACACACACACACACACACACACACACCAGTAAGTAGAAGATGAAGAAATAGAAAAATAATAATTTACTCAATCCAAAACATGACAAGAAAGGGGAGAATATGAAACACTGAACAAACGAAGCAATTATAGAAAAGAGTAAGGCAGCAAATTTGATGTAAGCATATCAACTATATTAAATGCCAGTTCAATCATATGTGACTTACAAGAAAACAAGAGACATAAAGAACCAGAAAGACTGTGAGTAAAAGAATGGAAAAAGATCAACTACGCAGGCACTAACCGCAAGCTGCTATAGCTGTATTAATATTAGACAAAGTAGGCCGGGCACAGTGGCTCACGCTTGTAATCCCAGCAGTTTGGGAGGCTGAGGCTGGAGGATTGCTTGAGTCCAGGAGTTTAAGACCAGTCTGGGCAACATAGCAAGACCACATCTCTACAAAAAAAATAAAGAAGTTAACTGGGCACGGTGGCACCACCTGCAGTTCCAGTTACTTGGGAGGCTAAGGTGGAAGGATTGCCTGAGCCCAGGAAGCCAAGGCTGCAGTGAGACATGATCCTGCTACTGCCTTTCAACCAGGCAGAGCGACAGAGTGAGACTCTGACCAAAAAAAAAATTTAGACAAAGTAGACATTAAGGCAAAGACATTACTTAGATAAAAAGGATGTACTAGTTGTCAATTTATTGACTCTCAGCACCAAATCACCCATATATATATGTAAATGTTTTGCCATATATACATATATATAGATATATGTTTTGCCACAATGAACAGAGTTCCTTTAAGAATCTCTCCTTTATTTTTATTTTTATATTATTTTTATTTCAAAGATGTGGGGTACAATTCAGGATTAGGTACATAAGTAGTAATCATACAGGTACAGTTTGGGTACCCTTATTGATGGTATGCTTCCCCCACCCCCAGCAATGTCCCACTACTGCCAGTCCCTCTCTTATAGTATTATTGTAAATGTTTAGGGTCCACTTATGCGTGAGTACATGTAGTACTCAGATCTTTGTTTCTGTGATCAATGACTGAGTACTATGGACTCTAAATTCATCCAAGTTGCTACGAAGTCCATATTTTTGTTCTTCTTTATGGCTATGTAATATTCCAGCATGTATATGAACCTCATTTTCTTTATCCAGTCCACTTTTGATGGGCAGCACCATTGGCTCCATGTTTTTTGCTATTATGAATAGTGCTGCAATAAACATACATGTGCAGGTATCTTTTTCATAGAGTGATTTGAGTTCCTCCAGGTATATTCCCAGTAGGAGGATTGCGGGGTCATATGGAAGGTCAGTTTTTAGATCTTTTAGGAATCACCAAACTATTTTCCCCTGAGGGTGTACTAGTTTACACTCCTACCAACAGTTTAGAAGTGTTCCCTCTTCCCCACATCCTCTCCAGCATCTGTTGTTTTTTGAGCTATTGATGATGGTCATCCTGACTGGAGTTACGTGGTATCACAGTGTGCTTTTAATTTGCATTTCTTTGATGATTAGTGAGGCTAAGCATTTTTTCATGTATCTGTTGGCTGCTTGTATGTCTTCTTCTGAGAAGTGTCTATTCGTATCTTTTGCTCACTTTTTAATAGGGTTTTTTTTTTTCTTTCCTTTTGGCACATTTGAGTTCCTTGTAGATTCTGGATATTAGGCTTTTTTCAAATTTACAGTTGGCAAATATTTTTCCCATTCCATGGGTTGGTTCCCCTTTCTGTTGATGGTTTCTTTGCAAAAGCTTTTCTGTTTGATGAGGTTCCACTTGTCTATCTTATCTTTTATGGAATTCGCTTTTGGAAAGTTGATCAGGAATTGGTTGCCTATTCCAATTTCTGTAAGGGTGTTTCCTATGTTTTCTTCTAGAATTCTTATAGTTTAAGGTTGTACATTTAGGTCTTTGATTCTTTTAGAGCTGATTTTTGTGTACAGTGATAGGTAGGGGTCCTGTTTCAATCTTCTGCATGAAAGTTTTCCCAACAACCCTTCACTGAATAGGTTTTTCTCTCCCCAGCGGTTGTTGGTGGAGGCTTTGTCAAAGATGAGTTGATTGAGAAATTGAGGTTTTGCTTCTGGAATCCCTATCCTGTTCCGGTCTATAAGTCTGTTCTTGTACCAAAATCAGGTTGTTTTGATTATTAGAGCCTTATAGTAGAGTTTAGTCTTGAAGTGTGATACCTTCTGCTTTGCTTCTTTTGCTGAGGATTATTTTTGTCTATCTGTGGTCTTTTGTTTCCATAAGAATTTCTGTATTGTTGTTTCCGGGTCTGAGAAGAATGATGTTGGTAGAACATCTCTCTTTTCTTTTTTTCTTTTTTTTTGAATTGGAGTCTCACTCCATCCCCCACACAGTGGCGTACTCATGGCCACCCCAGCATCGACCTGCTGGGCTTTGGTGACCCTTAAGTCTCAGTCTTCCAAGTAGCCAGAACTACAGGTGTGTGCTACCACGCCTGGCTAATTTTTTATTTTTTGTTGTAGAGACGAGGTCTCACCAAGTTTCCAGGGCTGATCTCTAACCCGTGGACTCAGGCTATCCCCTCACCTCAGCCTCCCAAAGTGCTGGGATTACAAGCTGAGCCACCAAGTCCGGCCCATCTCTCCTTTCTAATAAGCATGTTAGTTTAGCTTTCTCAGTAGACAGTACTCAAAGAACAATGGAGGAGGAGGGGCTTCTGCTGCTCTTGCTGTACCAGGGCACATCAGTGGTGTCAGGGTGAGGGCATCCAGTCAAGCTCTGCCCCAGGCAACTTTGCAGCTTTGACCTGGTCTGTGGATAAACTTCCTGTGACCCTCTTGACATAGAAACCAGAACTTCTAATGCCTTCTGCCAGCACTGGCACCCTTCCTTTCTCTACAGGCCACCAGGCAGCTTACCTGTGACCTGGAAGTTTTTTTTCTTTTGTTTTTTTCCTTGTGTGAAAACCTTTAATGAATTATGACCCATTGACCAATTACAGATTGTAAGCCTTAATATTTTTTCTTTCCTATGTAGAAACATAATTAAAACAGCCTATATCAAGTATAACAGAAAACTATAGTATGAAAAAAAACGATAGTAATGTTTGCTTCTGCTGGAGGGTTTCTGTCAAGGCCCCACTCCCTTTGCTTGTCACATACTCACACACCCCCACACACTGATCCTCTAGCCTGCCCTGCATTCCTAAGAGCTGCTTCCTGCTTATTCAGTGACTGCAGACTAGCTCTGGTCTGTGCACACCAGTGAACTTCTCTGTTGTCCAAAAAACTGAAATCAGAACTCCTTCCAAGTTTCTCTTTTCTTGGATAGTCTCTCAGCCCTAGGGTACCATACAGAGTTTCCTTATATCTTATAGTCACTCTTATCAGAGTATAAAAGTTCTTTATTAAGTTCATTAACTTCATTAGACTTCCACAGTTCAACCCACTGATTGGACTTAGACTAATACAGAGGATTATGCCAAAGTAATAAAAGATCATTTTACCAGGGAGATACAGCAATTCTAAATTTGCATTTAGTTAATACCATAACTTCAAATTATACAAAGCAAAAATCAACCAAACTATAAAGAGAAATTGATTAACCTAAAACCATAGTAAGAAATTTAACATATCTCTTGATATTCCATAGAACGAAGCAGAAAGTAATATCAATAAGAATACAGAGGGAAAAAAGCAGAGGATCTGAACAACACAATTAACATACTTGGCCTAATTGACATACATAGAATATTCCACAAAAGACAGCGGAACATACATTCTTTTCAAGGACACATGGAACATTTATCAAAATTGACCATATATTAGGCCATAAAGGACACTTCAATACACTTGAAAGGATTGAAATTACTTAGGGTATGCTCTCTGACCACAGTAGAATTAGGCTAGAAATCAATCATAAAAAGATAATGAGAAAATTCCCCAAATATTTTGAAAATCAGCAATACATTTCCAAATTTAGGTATAACCTTGTGAGGTTTTTGGACATATTCTAAATAATGCTGCCTTTGTTTAGTGTAGTCTAAAAACATTTTCTTTTAAGTTGTTTTTAGATCTATCAGTGGACTTAGTCATACCAAAAACAAGCCAATTACTCATTACTTTTTTACAATGTCAAATATTATTCAACTAGAACTATGCCCTACTCTTAAACACAGTACTTGGCATTGAGTGAATTTTGCCTATTTCCAAAACTCAAATACACACTTAAAGGATGAGGGCTTGCTCACATTAAGGATAGTTTTTAAGCTGTCTGCCTTCCCCACTTGGCCTCTCTATGCCTCAGTGTTCTCGCATATAAAATAAGAGAGTTTGAATCGGAAGTCTCTAAAGGCTTTCCAACACTACACATTTTATGAGTGAGTGAGCTCTGAATATGTACAAATATTCTCTTTTAATAACTACTGTTGACCCATGAACAACACAGGTTTGAACTGCACAGGTCCACTTATATCAGTATTGTCTTCTATCTCTGCCCCCTCTGAGACAGCATGACCAATCCATCCTCCTCTTCCTCAGCCTACTTAATGTGAAGATGATAGGATGAAAACCTTTATGACGATCCATTTTCACTTAATGAATAGGAAATATATTTTCTCTTTCTTATGATGTTTTTCTTGTGTTTTCTCTAGATTACTTCATTGTAAGTCTACAGGATAAAATACATATAACATGCAAAATGTATGTTAATCAACTGTTTATGTTATCGGTAAGGCTTCTGGTCAACAGTAGTTTATTAGTAGTTAAATTTTGGAGGTATCATAAGTTATCTGTGCATTTTTGACTATGTGAGGAGATTGTCCCCACTTTACCATCATGTTGTTCAAGGGTCAACTGTATACATAATATAACAGATTACTGCCAAAGACTATCAGCTAAACTAGAGGTAAATGTATAGTCTTCATTTACATTGATTCTTGGTTGAACAAAGAAATATGAAGCGTCTAAGTTTTTTTTTTCTGAAACAGTAATTAATGCTTGGACTCTGGCATGACTGTAGGATGAAAAAGAGGGACGTTTTCCCTGTACAGGTCATCTAGGAGGTATTGCGATAATGGGAAAACACTGATGACTGTATTAAAAATGTTCCTGGGATGAATCCAGAATTTGGCCGTGTATGTCCTCAAGATGGTATCAGTGTAAGAGGTCTTTTCTGGAACAAATTTCTGATCATATAATCTGACCTCAGCTGTTAGATCTACCAGCAGTCATCTCAGTAAATAATTTGAACATCAGATATATGCTCTTATATTCTCCTTTCTTGATGTTAACATCTATTATTCTTAAGTTAGACAAGTATGTTTTTAGTAGAAATGGGAGCATTCTCAATGAGTATACAAAAAGGAAACTCTGGCCTGTATCCTTTTTTTTCTTGGCATTCTTAGTTTTATTTATTGTTTCTATATTTAAAAATTTGAATACAGTTTTGTACAATTTGCAAATAATTTTTAGATATTTATATGGTACTTGGGAGCACCATGATGTATCAGAAAAATCAGGAACACTTAATCCAGAAGGATCTGATTTTCAATTCTCCTGTGGCTATCTACTTGTTTCTTAAACACATTACTTAATGCTTCAGTGGACACTTTTGTCTGTAACTGAAATCCAGGCCCAAACTAGCTTAACTAAAAAGAGAATTTATAGTGTACTAATTGAAAAAATCCAGAGAGAGGGTAGCTGACCATTTATCTCAATCCAGTGGTTCTCTCCATCTTTCTGTGAGTATCTTGGCTCTGCCTCCTGTGTATGTGAGCTTCTTCTTCTGATTGGTAGTGAGATGGATTTAGCAGTTAGGCATCATATCTGCACACCTTAGTATAACTGTACTAGTTGCTAACATATTAAAATACTTTGGTACCTGTTGAATAAGTAGCCATTGCTCTGAACCTGTGGAGTGCCCCCAATATCCAGCTGCTGTAGCATTCCCCACCACCACCACCACTTCAGGACTTCCTCACAATCTAGCACCTAAAGGGATGATATATTGCACAACAGGAAATTTCAAGCCTTGCATCAATATTGTTTTCAGTATTCATTCCAGAAAGTGTGTATTAATTAAATATTATCACTGTCCCCTTGCTGACATATGCCAACATTTGGAAGAAGAGAGTCTATCTTTCCCTAAGAACTTATGAGAGAGTTAAAAAAAACTTCTTTCCCAAAAGTCCCCTTCGCTCAAACTGGATAATGTTTTATTTCCTGATCAAGTCCTATGGCCAGGAGAATGTCATGTCCTTATTGGCTTAGAATAAAATCTAAAACTGGTCATTTGCTAAAGGTATAAGTTCACTTCTAAAACCAGAAGAAGGGACAAATTCTTTGCTGAGTGAGAATGGGGTGACTACCAGAACAAAAGACAGGATACAGTGGGACACAGGGAAATGGATACTAGGAATAAGGATTAAATTAGATCATATATTACATTACTTAGAACAGAGTTTAGTTCACTGATTTCATGTTAGATTGCTCAATTAATGGTGTTTAACAATAAGAACAATTGTAATAACATTACTGTTAAGAACTGTGACAAAAGTATCTGAAATTTTGTATCATTTGCAACCTTAACAAGTCAGCCTACCACAGATTAATGAATCCTGGCAAAAGACAAAAGACACAACACACCTAAGTGAGAGACAAAGAACTTCATTTCTTGCAACACTAGCAATAGACAGAGTATCAGCATTTTTTTGTACCAGCTTCTTGAGCCCCAATTCCCACAGGGTTATTTAAAGAGGTCCAAGTGATGCC
This sequence comes from Carlito syrichta, assembly GCF_000164805.1. Taxonomy (NCBI): domain Eukaryota; kingdom Metazoa; phylum Chordata; class Mammalia; order Primates; family Tarsiidae; genus Carlito; species Carlito syrichta. The sequence continues at coordinate 682,394 of NW_007253568.1, read as the reverse complement.
TGCATATGAAGTAAGTTGCATTACAGGAGAGGAACCCTGCAATACATTGAGTTTATGTCTGCCAAAAATTAGCATGTTGAAATCCTAACCCCCAAGGTGATGCTATTGGGAGGTAATTATTTGGGAGGTGATTAGAATGGAATTAGTGCCCTTATAAAAGAGACCCTAGAGAGCTCCCTTTCCCTTTTTGCCATGTGAAATTACAGTGAAAAGTCAACCATCTGTGAAGGGGGACTTCCAGACACTGAATCTGCCAGTGCCTTAATCTTGGACTTTCCAGCCTCCAGAACTGTGAGAAATAAATTTTTGTTGTTTGTAAGTCACTCTGTTTATGATATTTTGTTATAGCAGCCTAAACAGACTAAGACAGAAGGCAAGTTTAATTTTTCTTGCTTGGAGCATTTAACTAATCCTCTGTTAACATAAGATTTACTATGTGTAGGATGTGTTGGTGGGGGACCAAATGTTCCTGGGCCCACATATGCAATGTCTCAATAGATGGAGTGAAAATCATTGTGTATAATCATTATCCATGTCCCACGTACAGTTAAGTGTTCATTAGTAACTCTAACTGGAATGTCTGAAGAATGATACAGTCAGCATAGATTCTGTCATATACATGTCAAAACCAGCTCTCAACTGTGGCAGGAAAATATCTCCTCATTTTAAATTAAGTGAACATTTAAGGCTTGAAAGAATATGGAGAAAGGAGGATTGGGAGTGTCCAGGAAGAGAGAAAGAGAATGTACAACAGGAGAGCTACAGTTACTAAATCCTATTTATTTAGCAATAAATAAAAAGATATAACATTTTGCTTAAATGTTCAGCAGCATTGGATCTCTGCCGAAGTGTCATGGCATGAGTTGAACTTTGCTCCATCAATTCCTGAGTGGAGGACTCCAGTGAACCTTAGAGCCAAATGACCTTCCAGCCTCTGCTGCTTACTAACTGTGCGAGTGTAGGCAAGTTTCACAACATTTTTGTTCCTTAACTGAGAAGATAGAGATAAAAATAGCACCTACCTCACAGGGTCATTGTGAAAAGTAAATTCTGAAAATTATTTACCGTAGAGTACTGTACAACATTGTCGATAAATCATGACTTTTGTTTTTAAAAACTTTGGTAATGATAGTCTTAATGATATATGGGAAAACAAACCAACAAAAAACAAGGCCCTGACCTTCATCCATACTTCTCATCAGACACATGGAACACAAGGCCATTCTATAAACCACCTACTCGTGGCAACCTTAGACTGGTCATCAAAAAGATAAGGCATCCCTGAGACTAAGCGTCACCTAAGATCTCTCTGGGCAATGCATCGGGCTACATCCTAGCCTCTGTTTAGTGGTACAGTTGGTTCCTAGCTCTAGGAGAATGGGTGTAGGGTACAGTATCAATTCATATAAAATTGGATATTCATCTTGGTTTCACCTCTTGTGAGGCTGACTCAACATCTCATCAACATCTCTGCAGAGAGTTGTTATAATATTAAAATAAAGCATATCTATAAATTTCCTAATTCAAACCATTTCTGCCACATGTTACACATTCAACAATTATTTATTTCTTTTCTTCCATCCCTGTTGTAATTAGGGTGGAACAGATATTTTCTCCAACTTATTGTCCAGCTGTCACTTTTGGCAGAGGCTAAGGAAGAGTAACTACTTCAGCAAACTTTAAACTTTTTAAACTTCAGTGAGCATAAGAATCACTCACGGAGCTTGTTCAGCAACAAGATTCCCAGGCACCATCTCAAAATAAAAATTCTGATGAAAGTAATCTGAGGTGGTGCCCAACAATTCGTGTTTTTTCTTTCCTTCCTTCCATCCCTTTCTTTCTTTCCTTCCTTCCTTCCTTCCTTCCTTCCTTTCTTTAGAAAGGGGGTCTTGCTCTGTCACCCAGGCTGAAGTTCAGTGGTACGAACATGGCTCACCACAGCCTTGAACTCATAGGCTCAAGGGACTGTCCTATCTCAGCCTCCTGAGAAGCTGGGTCTAAGGTGCACACCCTCATGCCTAGATAATTTTTTTTTTGTAGGGATGGAATCTTGCTATGTTGCCCAGGCTGGTCTTGAGCTCCTGGACTCAAGCAATCTCCCACCTCAGCCTCCCAAATCACTAGGACTACAGGTATGAGTCACCATGCCTTGGCCCAGTAATCTGTCTTTCTAATAAGTTCTCTGGGAAGTTTTTTGATGTAGGTGATGTGGTGATCACACACTGAGAAATGCTGTCTCAAATGTACTACGTTGTCTGGGCTCGACTATCTAATATTACTGATTTCTGTGTCCTTTTCACCATTTAACACAATAAAAAGCTTGCTTTTAAAAATGAGATGTAAAACAATAGCAGAGAGCTCTAAGACCAGGAGAAGAGAAGACAAGTCTTCTATTCCCACTTCAGAATCCTTACTTAGTTATCAGGGCCTGGAGTTGACACTACAAATAAAAGATAAATTTTCTGGCGATTGGGAAACTCTATATTGGCTTGAGAGAAGTAGAGTAATTTTCTGACTTTAATGACACAGGAATACCTGAAATAAAAAGTGTGTCAAAGAATAATGAAAAGGATTTTGATCCAATAAAAACAACATGATTCATTAATGTGGTCAGTGAGGATTCAGGTAATTATACAGATAAATTCAGGAGTGTTTTTTGTATGTTCTCAGGAATTAAAAATGGACTCTCAGGTTTAAATGATGCTAAACTACAACATCAATATCTCCTAGATTTGGGAGAGAAAAATCATGTGCAAATAAAATTGTCAATTCCCCATCCTCTTCCATGGTATAATATCGCACATGGAAGTACCTGATAGGGGAATGACTGTCAGTTCCTTTCTACAACGCAGGTTTGGGAACAAATGGGGTATTGGAACCTATGGCAAACTGGATATTTTTAAGAAATGAAGTATTTCTATGATAGGGTCTCTATGTTCTTAAAGGAAGTTTCTACTAACTATTCAGCTCCACACACATCCCTGGAACAGGTTCAGCAACACAAGTTCCTGTGCTTTAGGATGGTGAGATATAAATAGTTTTGTAAGATTGAGTATCGATCATCTCATAATATTGAGAATATTGCAATGTAGCTGTGAATCAGGTTTCAAGTTCTTATACCATTTATCGGGGGGGGGAAGTATACTTCTTTAATTCATCCCTCAAAGGTTTAATGAATTTAATTGTTTCTATTTTGAGCCTGGCTTCAAACAACACAGCCAATTAACCTGGCTATATTTAAAGGAGGCAGGAATCATTAAATCAAATAAGAAAGCAACATTCAGAAACACAAAACTGAAAACACTATAACTCTTTTTGGAGTCAGCTCTTGAGAGAAGTGACCTGGAAGCCTGAGGTATCCAGATCATCCTAAATTTCCATTTGAACATGGAAACAGTGGTATAGAATGAATGACTTCCTGCACTAGGAGGAGGGAAGCTGATCTACAGTCCAGAGAGGGAACAAGAAGCTTTCTAGTCCGATTCTGAAGTAGAAATATCACACTCCCCGTGTCTTCCTCCAAAAGCTTTCCACGTTCCATCAAAGAAGACAGTTTGTGCAGGATGCAATTCAGAAAGTTTCCTACAGTATCTTTACATAAAGCATAACTCTGCTTGCCAATCATTTTGTCTATAACATAACTGAATTTCCATGCACACCTCTTCTTCTTTGCCTTCTCTTAGATATGTTGCCCAGCCATATGTCCATCTCTTCCCTTCCACTCTCAGCCTTCTTTGTATAAGAGGACATCACTCTCCCAACCCTTTCTACCATGGTCGCTGACACATCTAACTTCCTGTGCCCTCTGTCCAAAAATGATCAAAGGAGAGCAATGAAATGCAGGAAGCTGTAACTGCATCCTTCAAGATGCACCACAAGTACTCTGTGCATTCATGACAAGCACAGGGTTTGAAAAAAACAGACAACAATGACCCGCTGATACTTTAGGAGTGATTATCATATGCCTGGCCTTGTTCTAATTTATTGAATCCTCACATCAGGCCTATGTTTATTAGACTGATTTTACATAGAAGTAAATCAAGGAGGAGGAAGGGCAGGTAACTTGTCCAAAGTCACAGTTGCAACGCTTGGGGCCAGGATTGAAACCCAGAATCTGTGCTTCTAGCCACTATCTAAACAAGAAGCTTAATCAACAGTGAACACTCAACCCCCATTCTCCTGGCCAGACCTTAATGGACCATGTGACTTGAATAAAGTGGGGCAGCATAGAACACAGCTGCCTTTACTCAGTCAAGAGAGCTAGTCTCGCCCCCACCCGAGAACCCACAGAAGTAGTTGACAGTGTTGTGTGAGTTCTCCAGACTTGCACTCTGGAAGATAGGCCTCATTCTTTCCTGAAACCACAGGAAAAAGAGCAATTGTCACCATGCTGAGCTGCCCTATTTCTAAGAAGAGGAAAACTTAGTTTCCCTTCTGGGTCTCAAGACACCCATCACATGTGTCAATGGGAAGGAGGGGTCGTTATCTTCTATCCTTGCTCTGTGGTCTTGTGCCTACTCAGCATCTTTTCCCATAGCAGAGGTGCCAGCGACCCATCTGCACCAGCCCTCTAACTGAGTAGCGGGCCTTCTGATCTGGGAGGAGTTGATGCAGATGGAGGAATTTTCCTCCTGTAAGCAAACAGAACTCTCCAGGCCCCTAGTTGTGGGAATGGGAGGCACTCACCAAGAGAAGGAAGACACAGTCCTATTAGACCAGATAGCTCTTGGGCTGTCACCTAGTGACACAGTCCACTTTTCTGCAGTCCACTCACTGGGCACCTCCTGGACCACAGGTTCCCATTCTTTCCTATATCCCAGGGTCAGATTCTAGGTGTAGAAAAGTATGATGGGTTATAAGTTAAACTATTTTAATAATTTCAGATTTTTTTTTTCTCTGAAAATGTCATCAATTGTTTTTGCTTTCTTCTCCCTTTCCCTTTCCCTTCTCTGTCTTTTTTTCTCCCACACAGTGAAAGTTCAGGATAGCGTCTGCCATTTGATACAGGGATTCACTTTCCTTGTCTCTCCCCCAGTGTTTCAATAATAATCCTTCTGTAATTTTTAAACTTAAGCACAATGCAAAGTGTACTTATATTTGACAAGTAGAAAAACATTTTTGTAAAAAACAAAAAGTACATACTTATATTAATGTATGTTCATATTACCGTGGCAAAGAAAGATGGCAAGAACACTCCCCAGGTCATGAACATTTGTTATCTCAGAAAGGGGGGAGTGAGGGCAAGTGGTGGCAGAGGGGAAGCTTATTTTAGGTTTTATTTATGCATGTGTTTGTTATTTCACTTGTTGAGATAAATGTATGTTATCTTATAAATTATATGAAAATAGAGAACATTTAAAAAAATTTTAAAGATGTGAGGTACAATTCAGGGTTAGGTATACAAATGTTCATTATTCAGGTACCCTCGATGAGGTGTGCCCCTCCCTCCCCTAGCAGTTTTCCTCAACTGCCAATCCCACGCCCCCTCCCCTGGCAGTTTCCCACTACTGCCAATTCCTTTCTTATAGTATTAAGATAATTGTTCAAGGTCTGCTTACGAGTGAGAACGTATGGTACTCTGTTCTTTGTTTCTGTGATAGATCACTGAGTATGATAGACTTTTAATCCATACAAGTTGCTGCAAAGTCCATGTTTGTCCTTCTTTATGGCTGTATAATATTCCACTGCACACATGTACCACATTTTTTTAATCCAATCCAGCTTCAATGAACAGTATGGTTGGTTCCATGTTTTTGCTATTGTGACTAGAGCTGCAAGAAACATGCGTGTGCAGGTATCTTTTTGGTAGAATGACTTGAGTTCCTCTGGGTATATTTCCAATAGGGCAATTGCTGGGTCATATGGAAAGTCAGGAGATACCACACTTCCACACTGTACTGTAAGGCTACAATAATCAAAACAGCCTGGTATTGGTATAAGAACAGGCATATAGACCAAAGGAACAGGATGGAGATTCCAGATGCAAAACCTCAATTTCTCAACCAACTCATCTTTGACAAAACCTCCACAACAACCACTGGGGAGAGGAGAAGAACCTATTCAACAATTGGTGCTGGGAAAACTGGCTGATCGCATGCAGAAGTTTGAAACAGCATCCCTACCAATCACCATACATAAAAATTAACTCTAAATGGATCAAAGACCTAAATGTAAAACCTCAAACTATAAGAATCTTAGAAAACACAGGAGACACCCTTATGGAAATTGGAACTGGCAACCAATTCCTGATTAAAAAACTCCAAGTGCCCATGACAGAAGAGATAAGACAGACAAGTGGAATCTCATCAAACTGACGAGCTTTTGCAAAGCAAAAGAAACCATCAAGAGAGCAGAGACACAGACCACAGAATGGGAAAAAATATTGCCAACTGTATATCTGACAAAGGCCCAACATCTAGGATCTACAAGGAACTCAAATGTGCCGAAAGGAAAAAAACAAACAGCCCCCTTAAAAAGTGGACAAAAGACATGAATAGACACTTCTCAAAAGAAGATACATGGGCAGCTTGGCAAGGATGTGGAGAAAAAGGAACACTTTTACACTAGTGGGAAGGCAAACTAGTGCAACTTCTTTGGAAGGCAGTTGGAGATATCTGAATAGAGAACATTTTAAAAAGATAAGGTAGATCTCCCCTCCCAGGAAGCTGGAGTAGACCTATTTTTACCTATTTATCTCACTAGGTATAACTCTTGGACATCATATATAAAACAAAAAAAAGAAGTCTCTGAAAGGTAGAGAGAAAAGGCAGACCATTTAGAGACAGCAGCAACCCAACAAACAACTTAGTGTTGAGTTCCCGGGTTTAATTATCTATCCCAGACTTGGAACTGAAAAATCAGCCACCCAGAAAAGTCAATGTGTGCAGACAAAAAGCCCTGACAAAAGCCTGCTCTCTCTGGTCAAAAGTTCAGGAAAAGGACAGTATAGCAAGATAGAAAACTGTTTTTCTTTAGCCAAGCACCACAGAAAAAAACTGTGACCCACCCTTCACCCACACCAGCAAATTTTGAGTGGGGAGTCTAGACTTCCAACTTCAATGGGCTGTAATAAGGTAGTTTCCAAAAAAGGTCAAGAAGGAAGCTGAGATTTTCATCCCTGCCAGGAGGTAACAAACCCCTCCTACTATGGTGTCAGTTGAGACCATGTGGGAACCTGTAATTCTAACCTCAGTGAAGAATAACAAGACATCCTCTTCTTTTTCCCTGAGGCAGTGTCAAAGGAGGACTAGTGAAGAGTCGGCACTTTCAGAACCACCCATTGGGTATGAACTAACACCCTTCACCAGTGTCAGTGGAATAGCAACAAGGGAACGTCCAACCTCCCAGCCAGGGAAGTATCATTGGAGGGCTAGAGGGGAGCCAGCATTTCCACCCCTACCTGGTCATAATGAGGAGCACCCCTAGGTGTCAACAAAGACCAAGTGAAGAACCTGAATTCCTAAGCTCATCCAGTAGTAACAAGGTGGTGCTCCCCTTTTCACTTCTGGGGTGTGAGAAATTCAGACAAAACAGAGGGCTTAAATAAGATCCAGAATCTCATAACAAAATGCCTCCAAATGTCCAGATCTCAGGTGAGTAAGGAGGATCTCAAACTGAAAGGAAAAAAAAATCACTAAGATAACAGAGATGATGGAATTAGCTGATAACATTTTAAAGCAGCCACCATAAAAATGTTTCAGCAAGCAATTACAAACACGCTTGAAACAAATAAAAATGTAGAAAGTCTATGAAATGAATGGATGATATAAAGAAAAACCCAATGGAAATTTAAAAACTGAAACACAAAACTTAAGTTAACAACTCAGTGCATGAGCTCAATAGCAGAATGAAAGGAAAATAAAGAATGAGTGGGCTGGAAAATAAAACAATAGAAATTAGCAAATCTGAACAACAGAGAGAAAATATATTTTTAAAAATGATATTTGAGGTGATGGATATCCCAGTTAGCCTAATTTGATCATTACAGATTGTATGCTTATATCACATGTACACAATAAATATGTACATTTAGGTATCTTTAAAAAGAAAAAAATGAATAAAGTCTTTCATCTTGAGTTTTCTAAATTATGTTTAAAGGTTGAAGCAAAAATTATAATACTGGTATGATTCCAAATGTATACAGATGAAATACTTAAAACAATTATAAATGAAGAAGAATAAACTAATGTAAGATTTCTATATTTCACTCAATCTAGGAAAGTGACAGCACCAATAGACTGTGATAAGTTATATAAATAATGCTAATGACTACAGCAACCACTAACAAAGGTATACAAAGAGACTGAAAACACTAAAAAATACTGTACATATACTAAAATGGAATTTTAAAAATTATTCAAGCAACCCATAGGAAGATGGGAAAAAGAAAACAGAAACAAACCAAAACAAAAAACAGAATGAAGAGAAAACAAAATATAAAAATGGAAGACTTAAGCCTTAGCATATCAATAATTACATCATATATAGTCTAAATACATCAACTAAAAAGATTGGCAGAATGGAGTTAAAAACTGTCTGTAAGAAGCTTAGCTCAAATTTAACAATATAGTCAGGATGAAAGTAAAATGATGTATTACTGAGAAAGATATATCATCCAAACATTAGTCAAAAGAAAGGGACTATATTAATGTCAGATAAAGTAGACTTCAGAGCAGAGAAAATTATCAGAGAGAAGGATATTTTATAATAATAAAAGGTTAAATTCACCAAAAAGACATATCAATCCTAAATGCACATGCACAAAACAGAGCAGCAAAATATATGAAGTAAAAATTGATAGACTTGAAAAGAAGAATATACACATTCAAAATCACAATTGGAGACTTAACTCCCTTTTCTCAATAATTTATATAACAGCTAGACAAAAAATCAAGAATTTGAGGAAAACTCAACACCATTAATCAATAGATCTAATCAACATTTATGAAACACTCCAACTAACCACAATAAAATACACATTCTTTTCAAGTACCCACAGAACACACACTATTAATGGGCCTCCACTGGCCTCAGGCCCATCCTGAGTCATACAACAGACCTCAACATATTTAAAAGAATTGAAATAATATACAGTGCATTCTGTGTCCAAACTATCAAACTAGAAATCAATACAGAAAGATAACAGGAAAATCTCCAAACCCTTGGAAACCAAGCAGCATATTTCTAGATAACCTATGGGTCAAGAAGGAAGTCTCAAAGGTTATTTTAAAGATATACATAGGCCTGAACAGAGTGTGGTGGCACAAGCCTGTAGTCCCAGTTACTCAGGAGGCTAGGGCAGGAGGATAAATTGAGCCTGGGAGTTTGAGTCCAGTGTGGGTAACATAGTGAGACCTTGTCTCAAAAACAAAAACAAAAAACAAAGACAACTAAAAGAAACTAGAAAACACTTACCTGAGTGAAAGTGAATATGCAACACATGAAAATGTGTAGGACACAGCTAAAGCAGTATTGAGAGGAAAATTTGCAGCATTAAATGCATATCTAAGAAAAGAAGAAAGATCTCAAATTAATCATCTAAGTTCCTACCTCAAAAACCTAGAAAAAGAACAGTAAACAAACCCAAAGCAAGCAGAAGGAAGGAAATAATAAAGATATACAATGACTAATCTGGCAAAAAAAATGCTTAGTTTTTGGATAAAAAAATGCTTAGTTTTTCACTTTTGGAAAATGAGATTAAACCACAACACTGAAATATTGGGATGAACTTAAGCCAAATTCTGAGAATTTGTGCCTGACTTCTAAATTTATATATACATTTCTACTTTCTATAAAAGCACCAGCATAGAACCTTATTGGTCATGGAAATCAACAAGTGCCCAGCAAAAAACTAAAAGTTTTTCTCCTTTTTTCACTCTTGTTCATAAGGTTCATCATATGGTTACTTTACGTTCATGTGACTCTACTGAAATGATATCTCTTCAATTCTAGGCCAAATTATTCTAAATGATACCTACATCAAAATAACTTAGCACACGCATTTTTAAAAACTATAATACATAATGACACAAAATAAGCACAGCAAAAATATGTTTACCTTAACTCTATTAATTAGAAGTTTAGAAATTTAGCACCTTGGATGTTTGGAATATCTGTTTCCTGCGTATTCTAAAAACTTTAATTTTAAAAATAATTGCACAATACATGCATATATTCTAATATTTTAAAACTCAAATTATATAGAAGGATGGAGAAGAAGGTAATCATGGCTAACATTTTGATAGATATGTTTCCAGATAATTTTATATCTATTTACATAAATGCCACATATATATTTGCAGATCTACATACAGAAAAATCGCCACTAGAATTTTTTTTAACATAAGTGGAGTTAGATTTTTTGAGTTAATTTTATCACTTAAAAATTTGTTTAAACAACACAATATCATGGAGATCTTTACATGCTAGTTCAGAATACTTACATGCTAATACAATATTTTTCATTGCTGTAACTATATCACATGATTATATCATAATTTAATCATTCCCTTAATGAATATCTTGTTCATACTCTTTGTATTTTTATAGGGAAAAGATATAGAAATGGAATTTCTTGGTTGAAGACTATACACATTTAAACTTTTGATATATTGTCTCCCATAAATCACAAACTCCCAGTAGTGTGAGTTCCAGTTCTCCACATCGGAATCCAGGATCTCTGACTTGGACTTGCCAGAACAACTCCCATCTCTGCAGCAGTCCTCCGCAATAGTGGTCTAAGTTGTGGTTTTCTCTATCAACCCAATCCTGTCTTCCTTCTGTCAGGGAATTTTCAAAATTTCTAACCCATTAATGGGAGTCATTCTTGTTTTTCAACGTTACTATTCATGTATTTGTTTAAAAAGTATGTATTCTGTTAATTGAAAGGATTTGGAGAGGTAGGCATATGTGCTCAGTCTGGCACCTTGTTCTAATCTCTTTTCACTGTACATAATAAAGGGAAGAAGAATGGTTCAGAATAGTCAAAAGAGAGCGAATTGCTAAGAATCTTTACACAGAAACTCTCTAGGAAGTTTTCCTCTTTTTGGAATCTCTGACCCTGAAATCTGCCAGTAGGCTCTGTGAAATATCATCTGTAATGTTAGCTTTTCTGTTGAATACCTCCAGCTGTGGGTCCTGGGGCAGAAGACATAGATTTTTATATCAATCCAGTGGCTTGAAATCAAATCTTGGCAGAGTATCAAAGATTCACATCAGAAACAAAAGGGTGAAAGTTCCCTCTCTTGAAAATGTATAACTTTCAGTTTGCTTTTTTCAAATGTTGAATATATTTATCATATTATTTTAATCTAAGACACCAAAAGAAAACCACATGGTGTAAAAGAAAGCCTCCATGAAATACAGAATAATTTTGGAAGCAATAAAATCTGCTTTAAAAGATTTATCCAGTTTTAAGAGCAGCTAGATGACCTCATGTTCCATATCAAATTCTCAAATCTGGACATATTCACTGTGTTTTCTATTAAAAGCCCCGTACAAGAGTCCAAGCAAATGCTTTGTTAGCTGGTTTGTTCCTTGAACTGCCTCACTGCCTCTGCTCTGATATGGTTTCACTTACTTGAGACAGGTAGGAAGATTTCTGGCCAAAAACTCCACAAAGACTGGATCTCTGCAATGTTGTGAGGCTGAGGACTTTTTTTAGGCCTCCTGGTTTCCCAGTTTGGGTAATCATTTTCTTCTTTCTCCAAACTATTAAAAACTTTCCAATTATTTATTTAGATTTAAGTGCAAATGACTGGACAACAGCTTAAGTTTTTAATCCTTTAAAAATACCTGCATTTTAACATGGATGCTCTAATGGTAGAATCCTGGTGTTAGTGAGCAGGTGGGAAGAAATGAGGTGGAACTCTCTGGTCACCTGGGCCTTCCAAGTACCCAAGTGGTGAGATTTAGTTTCCTTCACCTGCTCACCTGAGTACCACTTCCATCTTCCCATTGCAGTTAACAAGATAAGGGTTTTGTGCCTTTTAGCTTCAGAGAAATACAAAAGCCTGCAGGGCTTGGTGCAGGAATTTCTCCAATATGAGCCCCTCTGGTGTCTCCATGGGAGGCAAGTGATAAGAGCAGGTGGGACTGATCCCTCTCCCCTTCTATACTTCTATCAAAGCGATTCATTGTGTTGTCTTTTTTATTCGGTGTAAATTATTTGGGGAATTGTGGTCAAAATAAAAATAGAAAAGAATGGTGAAGGAGATAAAGTTCTATGAAGTGGAAAAGATCTGGGTTCTAATCCCTGTTTCCTGGAGCGCAGGTAACTTTAATATGCGGTGTCTAGTGTAAGTCTCGGGGCTACATCTGACCAGAGAAGATTGTATCTTACAGCTGCCTCCCACTTCACCCTGCACATTCGTTGGAGATGTGCCCTGTCCTGGCCATTCCATCCTTAGGGCAGGAAATATATGTGAGACAGACTCTTTCAGTGAGCAGAAAAATGGCTGTTGCAAATGACATGTTATATTTTTAACTAACTCTCCAGCCTCATTTTCCTCATCTGTAAAATAGTAATGCTGACCGTGACCTCACAGGGGTGTTGTGAGGACTGAGTAAGTAATGTCTGCAAAGTTGTCTGCCCAGTGTTTGACCCACAATCAACGTGGGCAAGTGCTAGCTATTATCATTACGTATATGTCATTCTGTTTTATGCTCCCATCTTTTCATGCGTGATTCATTTGTTTCCCAGCTGGACAGGAAGTGTTTGGATGGCATTATATTTCCTAACCTAAGCTGTTAAACTCTCATCTCCTCACAGCACCCCTACAGTGTCTGTTATATGGTGGGCTCTCAACCAGTACTTGTCAACTGAGTCACAAATATTGCAGCTGATCATAAACTCTTTTCTTCTGTAGTCCATGAAATTGTGTCACCCTTTGTCCTCGTTTCTCTTTGCTCTTTATATATAGAATGCCACCTTTACTTCTAAGTACATTTTGTTTTTTAAAAAAAAAAGTTTTGCAATTTGATCTTTTGATCTACCTACAAAAAAATGTAAAGAAAAAGAAGGGGCAAAAATCAAGCTCTCTTGTGGTTTTTAAAAATTTATTTTGTGCCAACCCAACTGGAACTTATATTTTCTGCTCTTAAACTACAGGATACTGAGAGAATCTTTTGGTTTTACTTTGCTTTGTATCCTCTGTGAAAAGAGGAGAAAAACACATTTTCTGGAGTGCTGGAGAAGCTATCTTGTCTTTATAAGATTAAAGAAGTAAATATCAATAAAGATCAAATACATAAAGTATATTCAGTAGTGGAGGGATATTAAAAGGACTGCATTCTCTTCTACCATTGGGTTGATTTTAAGTTAAAAATACATCTTATATGGGATTGATTTTGTAATTTATCAGCTGGTAAAGTAAACAAATTAATCAAATTTTTAAATGTGCATAATAAACATAGCAGTTAATACTGAATAACAAAGAATATTTATTATTTAACATATGCTTTAAATATATAAATAAAATGGTATAGTCATTCTGGACTACAGTTTGGCAGTTTCTTTAAAACATGCACTTACATATGCTATGGTGCGAGTGTGTCCCCCAGATTTCATGTGTTGGAAAATTAATCTCTAATTCCATGTGTTGGTTGGAAGTGGGGCCTTTGGGAAATAAGTAGGATTAGGTAAGGTCATCAAAGTGGAGTCTCCATGATGGGACTGGTGGCTTTATAAGAAAAGGAAGAGAAACCTAAGTCAACCTAAGTGTGCTCTCTCTCTCTCTCTCTCTCTCTCTCTCTCTCTCTCTCTCTATCTGTCCCCCCACCATACACATACATGCACACACACAAGCTCTTGCCCTCTTGCCATGTGATGCCTTCCACCACATAATAACACAGCAAGAAGGCCTTGCTCTTATGCTTCCAGGACTGTACGGAATAAATTTATTTTATTGATAAATTACCCAGTCTCAGGTATTCTGTTATGACAACAGAAAATGAACTAAGACACTCTACGGCCCAACAACTGCATTTTTGGGCACTTATCCCAGGGAAATGAAAATTTATGTTAACTCAAAAATCTATACATGAATATTCATAGCAGTTTTATTCACGATATCCCAAAACTGGAAACAACCCAATCGTCCTTCCGTGGGTGAAGGGCTAAACAAACTGTGGTACATCCATACCATGGAAGAACACTCGGCAGTAAAAAGAACAAACTATTGATACATGCAACACCCGGAATGAATTTCCCATGAATCATGCTGAATGAAAAATGGCAATCTCAAAAGGTTACATAGTATATGACTCTATTTATGTAACTTTTTTTTTTTTTTTTTGAGTCAGAGTCTCTGTTGCTGTGGCATGATCATAGCTTACCACAGTCTCCAACTTCTGGGCTCAAGGAATCCTCCTGCATCAGCCTCCTGAGTAACTGGGACAAAAAGAACGTGCCACTACATCCAGCTATTTTAAAAATTTTTTGTAGAGATGAAGTCTCACCAGGTTGCCCAGCCTGATTGCTAATTCCTGGGCTCAAGTGATCCTCCTGCCTTCACCTCCCAAAGTTCTGGGATTACAGGTATAGACCACCACACCTGGCACCATTTGACAAAGTTATAGAAATGAAGAACAGATTAGTAGTTGCCAGATTCGTGGTTAGACATAGCTATAAAAAGATAGCATGAGAGCCTTATGTGGTAGAGATAGTTTTATATCTTGTTTTTAGTCATGGCTACACTAATCTTCATATATGATAAAATTACATAGAACTATGTATACACAGACACACAAATAAGGGCATGTGAAACTGGTGAATCTGAATAAGCCCTGTGTATTTTACCATTGTCACTTTCCTCATTTTGATACTGAGTTACAGTTATATGCGATGATACAAACGGAGGAAATTAGGGAAAGGGTACCTGGGAACTCCCCATATATACATTTTTTGCACCTTCTTGTGAATTTACAATTATTACCCAGTCTCAGGTATTCTGAGGACTTTCTCTTTGATCCCAAAGGACTTTCTCTTGACTTAGCTTGTTAACACAGATGGAGTGCTATCATAATTTTTTCACAAAAACTATGCTCTCCAAAATAACATTAAACATTAACTCCAAATATTTTTATTAATCTCATAAAATCTAAGAGTGTTCTTAGCATGGTTGCTAAAGAACACACATGCTTATCTATACTTTTAGAGAAAGAAAAATGAAGCACAAGTGTTCTCACTATATATACTATATGCTTCAGATTTTCTGTTATCCCAGAAATTCTTAATTCTCCACAACTCTTTATAATTTTTTCCCTTCCATTTGGTCCTCAAAATAATTGCATAAAGTATGCAAAGGAAAAAAACAGAAGCAGAAAAACCTTAGACTGATGATACTACTATTCTTCTAGGAACTGCCAAGGTCATTATACATAGTCACAGTATGTACTCAGTCACAGTGTACCCAGTAGCCCAAAGACCCCAATTATCCCCCAAATACTATACCAAAGGACACACAAATGTGGAGTGACTTGACAACTCCTCCAAATCACTGCCCTGGTACAAACATTGTGCTGTTGGTTCATTTCATTCCCCAACATTTTGTTCTGCAGCAATCCCATGAATCAGTTCACTCCTGATGTCTTGGAGAATAGACCTGTTCTATTCATTAAGGACCTGGTACAGTGAATTCTTCAAATAGTTTATCCTTCAATCCTAATTCAGAAGCCTCTCACTTAGAAAATCCATACGTTTTAGGCCTGTATCATGAGAACAGTAGCCTGGTAGAACAAAATTTTACTCTCTGAGAAAACTAAAGAGTCATTTTAATTAATCATGTTCAGCTGACCTATCAAAAAATCTTGGTTTTTGGTATAGTTGCAGCATGACTTTTCAGGTCAGACAAACAAATCTGTTTGCTGGGAAGGCATGAAGCAATGGACTAATTTCCTCCCATCCTAGGGCATTATGGGCATGTTCTCTGGGGCTAGAAAAGGTTATTACCTAAAAGAGCCCTGCTATTTCTGAAGGTCAAGGCTCAAGATAAGGAAGAATATGGCGGAGATCATAAACTAATCTGGATTTGCAAAAAATTAAATCAAATTAAAATAATAATCCTTTCACCAACTAGGTAGAATTCCTGGTTTAATTGGTGTCAGTCCAAAGTACAAGGCTAAAAAAATAGATCTCCTCTCCACATAGAGTGATCTTTGGAAACACAAATCAGATTGAAAACACAAATCAGATTGAAAACACAGATTAGGTCCCTCCCTTGACTAAAGCCTTCCAATAACTTTTCATTTTAGCATTAAGTCCAAATTCCATGATTCCATTCTGTCTACTTCTCCGACCCTAATCTGTCACTATTCTCCCCTCACTCACTTGGGCCAGGTGTGTGAGTCTTCTTTCATTTCTAACACATGCCAAACATGCTCCTGCTTTCGAGTGTTCACACCCACTTTCCTCTGTTCTCTCTGCCTGGAACACTGTGTTTCTACATCTTCACAGGACTGGTTCCTGTCCATGTGTTGGGTCTCAGCTCCCATGACCAACTTTCTCTCAAGATCACCTACTTACATTCTTCATCATATCCTCCTATTTATTTCACTCATAGCTGTCAACGCTAACTGAAATTATCTTGTTCCTTTACTTGTTTACTTGATCATTGTCTATATCCCTCCACTAGTACGTAAGTTCTGAGAGAGCCTGGAATATTTTGTCATACATAATAGATAGCTAATAAATAGTTGTTCAATGAATGAATGAATGAGTGAGTGAACCCACAGAAGTTTTACCCTCTGACGAAAAAAAAAGTCTGAAGTAGATAGAAAAAATCTCTAGGAAAAATTAATTTAGATCAGGGAGTAGTGTGTAGCTGAAGTGCAATCAGATGACAGAAAGACTGTGTCAAGCAGTAGAACTACTGGGAATGTACTTTCAAAATGCATTCTCCTACATGAGTCCTATTTCCTGTCATTTAGGCAAACTACTTGGAAAGTCTATAGAGGTTTATTTTAACTAGCACTTACATTCTTTTTTGTTAATCTTCTTCAAACTGCCTTTAAGGCCAGTAGACAAGTGGAATTTTCCTGAGTGCGGAGTTCACCTTAATACCTAGGAATAATTTTCCCCTTCAATATCTCTGTGATCATGGGCAAAAGGCCAACTCTCTCTTTCAGAAAAAAAAAAAAAAACAAAAAACAGAAATCACTTATAAGCACTCTTTGAACTTTTTGTTTATGGTTCACTTTCTAGGGTTTTTTTTTAACGCATTAAGTTATTAACATACAAAACTCCAGTAAGGAAAATAACCCCTAAGCGTAGATCTCCAATATTTTCACACACACACACACACACACACACACACACACACACACACACACACACACACACTTGTCATTTGGAAGAAATGATGTCATTCGTCCTTCAAGAGACCAGCAACATTCTTTTGTACTGTTCCTAAAAGTAGACTATCACTCCACAACAGAATGGCAGATCTAATTAGTACACAGGTGTACTAAGGCTACTGTTAAACAGGTATCGGGTTCCTCAGGATTCTCTCCTAGGACAAAACATGTCATTATGCAATAGCAATAGCAGCAGAGATATTATAATTAATAATGTATTCATAAGTACATACAATGTATAATATACACATATATATGAAAGGTTTTAAATGAACTTTAAAAATGAAAAAGAGAGGGAAGTTAAAAAATTCATTGAACTTAGAGAAAAGCTACATGTAATACTCAGTACATTTAAATTAAAGATGCTTAGCTTGAATACAAACCTTGTTTTCTAGCTCAGACTTTTTTTAGTTGAGTAGTAAAAGTCTTTTCATTCATCTACTCAACAATGACTTATTAAGTACCTATTATGTACTAAGTGAAATTCTAAATTCTCACAGAGCTCATGTACTAGGAGAGGCAGACAGATATTTATCAAGTATGCAAATAAATTTAATTCCCAATTTAAAACTGGAAGTTCTAAATGTAAAGTACAATATCTGAAATAATAATAGTCTTGGCCAATCTTTAATATTCTTCATGTAGATTTTTAAATTATTGTTATTATTTTGAGTTGGAGTCTCACTCTGTCACCCAGGCTGGAGTGCAGTGGCACGCTCATGGCCACGCCAGCATTGGCGTGCTGGGCTCCAGTGATCCTTCCTCCTCAGCCTTCCAAGTAGCTGGAACTACAGGTGTGCGCTACCACGCCCAACTAATTTTTTGATTCATTGTAGAGATGAGGTCTCACCATGTTGCCCAAGCTAGTCTTGAACCCATGGGCTCAGGCAATCCTCTTGCCTTGGCCTCCCAAAGTGCTGGAGTTACAGGCTTGAACCACCGCGCCCGGCCCGTGTAGATTATTTAACATCTATCTGGACAAACATTAATTCTATCAAGAATTCAAAATCTCACAAAGACACAGATTTGAGTGATAATTTTAAAGTGGGACAGATGAGAAGTGTGTCTTCCAGTAGAATTAAATTTTTGTTGAGCTGAAAGAGGATTGGGTCCAGATTTTACTGAAGCAAATTAAATATTAGACATTTGTTCTGCTCATGTAACAAAATGCATTTTCTAAATGGAATTTTTAAAATACAATAGCTTTCATCTATTTGGTAGATTAGAAAGATTAGTGTTCTCGAGGAGACATGCTTGCTGTTCTCCACAGTGAGCATGCCCTGAGATAATCTCTGAAAAAGAATACACATACACAGAAAAACTCTGGGTCCTACCTGCTGACTGCAGTCTCTGCCCAGTTCCTGGAGCCTTCCTGGGGCTTTACACCTTAAACCTTGCAAACAACCTAACCAGGCAGGTAAGAAAACAGAAACTCGGAGAGTTAAGTAATTTGCTGAAGGTTCACACAATTGGTAGGTCAGTGGAAGAGCCTAGATTCGATCTCAGGTCTGACTCTAGAGTCCCTAAGCTTGCTATCACGTTACTGGGACCTCTCTCAGGTAAGAAATGTCATTTAAATGTGAATCTGAATCTGGAAGGTGTTATGGTTCATTTGGTTGATTTCCTAAAGTGAAGTGCTGAGATCCATTGGACAAACATCAAGGCATTTAAAGGGCTCATTCTGGCAATGACCAGCAAAGATATGTGGTCTTAGTGCTTTCATTTGTCACTGTAGGTATTAATGCAAATAAAGCACTGTCGTTGGAGAATGCCTACTGATCAGAGGAGGGTTCCTGGTTAGTTAGGAGGCATTTATTCTAGGGATTCCTCTCATTTAAAATTTTAACCAGGAAATATTTCAAATAAATAGAAAAGTAAAGAAAAATAATATAACAGACATCTATGTAACCACCTCCAAGATTAAAGAGATGCTAACTTTTAGGGTGGGGCTAGAGTACATTTTTATGTACTCTAGATTTCTTTCTCTGTGAAGAAACCCCAACTATTGATTTGATCCCCATCTCTTGCTGATGCCTCAGTTACTCTCATGGGAGATGGAGAGTTTTCCCTCACTGGCAAGTTTGGGAACTACTCATGTCCCTTGCTCCTCTTTCCCTGGAGAGCATGCTTGCCCACAAGGAGAATACGCTCTTGATAACTTTCTGCCATGTGATGAGCTATGTGTCAAAGACCGTTGTGTGGGAGGCCTGTGGGAGATCCAGCCCTCCTGTGGGTGCACTGTGGGTCCAGTATTTGGAATTCCAGATCTGAGCCACATTTTCATTATCTAGCTAGCTACTAATATGTGTGATATTTTATTGTCCATCTGTCTGACTCTGACTTTCTTTTATTTGGTTCAGAACTTAGGTGGGAAGAGAGGTGCCATTTTCAGGGACTCCTCAAACCCCAACATTAAAACTTAACCACACTCAGAGTCCTCCTTTCAAAAATGTATAAAAGTCATAATTATAGCTAAAGTGTCTCTCCACCCCCCCATCTCATTTTCCTCTTCTTCCTTCTCTAGTGCTAACTATAAACCTGAAAATATCCTTCCTAAACATATTTTGGTAATTTTACTACATAGATATATGTCTATAAGCAGTCTTATATTGTTTTGTGTTTTAAAATTTTGCATAAAATGGCATCAACCTGTGCAGATTTTTGTAACCCACCTTTCTACTCAATATTTTTAAAGATTTTTCTATATTGATACATATGTAGACCTATTCATTTTTAAGTGCTATATATTTCATTGCATGAATTGCACAATTGCACATTTCATTGCACAATTGACATTCTTGTATGTTTCCTTGCACCAGAGTTTTTCCATGGTAGATATCTACATGAGTTAGCAACTAGCTGATATAACAGATAAATTCTGAAATCCTAGCATCTTAACATAATGAAAGTTTATTTCTGTTTATGTAAAGTCCAAGTAGATGTGGGGATGCAGAGAAAGCCAGCTCTATCCCACAGAGCCATACACAGACCCAGGCTGAAGGAGGGTCTGTCCCTTTTCAAGATCAGCCTGTTGTTTGTCAACATCCAGCCAGAAGGCGGAGAAAGAGAAAAAGTGAATTTTTTAGTCTCTCGTACTCAAAAATTACACACATTACTCCCACTTACCTTCCACTGGTGAGGACCAGTGCACCTAAATGCCAGCCAGCTAAGAAATATTGACCCAGACTGGGCAACCTCATCCTCAAAACTACTCTACCTCCAGAAGGGTAACTTACATTTTGGGAGAATAGTTGACCATTTCTGCCCCAACTCCTAAAAGAGGTATTGCTGGTTCTTTAAAAAACAACAACAACAAACCCAGAGCTATTCACAGTATGATTTTTATTCTCTAGGCTCCCCCTGGTACTAAGGATAGTGTTAGAGACTTGTGATGTTTGGTAGCAGCAGAAATATGTAGAATCACTACTAGCTTCTCTTTCTTGCCATCGTATCTGGTTGTACAATGAAAGAGAACCAATGCTGGTTGTTAATTATTGGTGATGGGGGAGGGAAGGGCAACACAGCACATTTAATTTGCTTTCAGTTTCCCAGACTTTGACTGAGACTTTGACAGAGCCTTTAATTACTGCAATCCCCCTGACCCCATTAGAAAAAATCTTATCAACTTTAAAGGAATGGTCCAGAAGATCAGGTTGGCTTTACCCAAACAGGATGTCAACAGAAATTCCAGGGGGAGATTTCCTGAGACCAAGATAGCCAGAGAACTTCTTGGGGCAGGACAGAGATGTAGCTTGGCTTCCACTCCTATCCTTCCAAAAATCTAGATTGCCTTAGACTCTCATGTCCTCTCTAAAAAAAAGGAAACAAAGTTCTATCAAAAACACTTGCAAGTAATGCAAAACCAATCCTACACATATTGAAATGAAGTAAAGATCAATAACAAGAAGACAGAAGGTATTTGGGAAAAGTAGACTTTAAGTTTTTCTTTAAAAAGAAGGAGTTTTAAAAATATGGGGAAAACCAAAAATTCCTCACTTATAGTAAGTTAAATTTCTTATTTCTTATAGTAAGTTAAATCTATTTGGCTAATAGCAGATGCTGCCTCAATCTCTAATTACTTTAGAGTTGGCAATTATACAAGGCAAGAAAAAAATAGTAATTAATATTTAGCCAAGTGATTATCAGGGTCTCTCTTACAGTCAAATATTTAACAGCCATCAAAAAGAATAATCAAGTGTGCTGATATAAAATTCTCTAAGATATTTGCTAAATAAAAAAGTATGTGTAAGCCGGGCTCAGTGGCTCAACCTGTAATCCCGCGCCTTTGGGAGACTGAGGTGAGTGGATTGCCCGAGCCCGCGGGTTCGAGACCCGCCTGGGCAGCAAGACCTCATCTCTACAATAAATAAAAAAAAATCAGCCGGGCGTGGTAGTGCACGCCTGTAATTCTGACTACTTGGAAGGCTGAGGTGGAAGGATCGACGGAGCCCAGCAGGTCGAGGCTGTGGTGGCCGGGAGTGGCCACTGCACTCCAGTCTGGGTGACAGAGTGAGACTCCAACTCAATTAAAAAAAAAAAAAAGTATGTGTAGACAGTTTATCTAATATGTCAATATTTGTGTAAAAAGAGAATATATGTGTATATACAAATGCATACACATATATGCTCATATAGGAAAGAATATCTCTAGAATTATAAAAAAATAAATAGATAACAATAGTTGCTTCTACAGAGGAGGTATGGGTGTCTAGGTGGGAGGTCAGCTACCTCATCACCATATACTGTTTTGTGTTTGAATTTGCTAAATAAATGTGTGCATGTGTATGTGATTATATATTTGTGGTGAAGTATAGCAAAGTACAGTAGTCAGTCCCACTGCCTACTGAGAATGGAGTTTCAAATTAAGGATTAAAGTTCGGTGAAAGTAGACATAGTAGTTATTATTTGAAATTAAGGAGAAAGAAAAATCAAATATTGTAAGACCTAGCCTCTATTTTTTCTTAGTTAATATTTTTCAACCTAGTTTGCCCCCAACACATTGAGAGATTTAATCTTCCTTGTTAAAGAACAGCCCACTCCTCCTGGAGATGATTCTCACATACTTTGTAGGGCTAGGACAAGTAGCCTTAAACTTGTTCTAGGGGCCATTGGCAGGGAGGGATGAGAGCAGCAGAATATTCTCAGAAATGTAATCACAGAATGTTTTGCTTTAAAGCAATATATCATAACACTATTAAACAGGCTTTTGCAACAAAAATTGACTTACATTCCCCTATTATGACCAAGATAGATTATTTTAAAAATGTATATTTTACATGTTCTACATAGAGCCATCTTGCCAGCTAATGTATTTTGCATTGAAATGTTTCTGATCAGCCTCACCTAAACCCAATACGGAGCTCTGTTTCTTTCCCATCCTAACCTGAAGGGTAACATATGAACACACTGGGGAAGGAGAAAGGTGATATTATCCTTTGTGGTTATGATACCAAGTCCAAAGTAACACCTGCGCTCACTCACTCAGTCATTCTCGGTGAATAAATTGTTCAAAATCAAACTTATGACCCATTATAATCTTCCACTTAAGAGGGAAGTTAAACCAGATCAAAGGAAAGTTTCACCAGATTCTTATTAAGGTTCTAAAAAGAAGAAAAATTACCATACCAATTCTAATAATTTATGATCCTAGTATAATACAGCTGGGACATAAGTGAAAATTTTATGGAGAGACACTTTCCAAAGATTCTTGTGAGTTTTGATTTAAATTTTTGTTTCTTTCTATAAATTCACTAATCTCATCAAAAGAAAATTCATGACATAGCTCAATGCTAAGAGTCCAGGGAACAAAGTAAGGACTGGAAATAGTGACCTGGTTTCCCTAGAAATTACAGGGAAGTACTCCTTTATAGGTCACTGTTTTTTTTGTAGCAGAAGTGTCTGACAAAATTAGGTTACATCCTGCAGGCCCTTCACCTGTCTCTCACATAAATAACATTTCCCAAGGGTGCCCTTTGAGCTCTACCCATGCTGACACAGACATTTCAGCTTGCATAAATTACTTTTTTTTCTGATTTGTGAGAACCTTGGTTGCCTGAAATGAGTGTGATATAAAAATTTGCTCAAAGCTAAAGGTAAGTGCTAAAATCAAATGGGCTCTAAAAGGATGCTTCTATGTCTAGCATTCCAGAATTCTATGATTCTAGGACATGATATAGAAATTAATGGGATTTGTTTTATATAAGCAAACAGATCTAGGGTTAGAAGTATGTCATAACCTGAAGACAACCAAAAATTTATTTTTAGGCTACATGAATCTTTCAGAGTTCTTAATTTCAGGCAGCAAAATTCACTCTAGCTAGTTTAAGCAGAAAAATGATTTTATTAAAAATTTTAAGTAGTTCTCAAAATCTCAATGAGGGCTAGAGAATCAACTGTGGATGCTCTGAGACCAGAAGTCATACACAAGTTACACAGCAGGATGGTTCCAGGGGACACCCCATTGTTGTTGTCCCTGGGCATAGACAGCCCAGTCTTTCCTCACAGTTGTAGACTCTAAAAACTAATACTAGAGCTTCTGGTAATGGTCTCTGGGAGGCACAATGTACTCTGTGAGATACCCCACTCACCTCTGCGTAGAGGTCTTATTCAGATGAATCAAATTGACCCCAGAGCCTCAAATCTAAAATATCAGGAAAGTTTCTGACTTCATCTTTCAAAGACAAATTCTCAAAAAGTAGGACAGTCTCCAAATGTAAAATGGGTTCTGAGGAAACGTGCTCAAAAAACATGATGATGCCCACTTCAGTAAAATAGTATACCTCAGTTTCCCCTAAGTGTCTGGAGAACCTGGGGCATGTCTGATATATATATATATCAGAGGATGGGGTGGGTGAGAGTGAGGACGAATTAACCTGTCAGCTTGCTCAGATTCACTGAGAATCTCCTAGCTGCTACATCAAAATGCATCATGTTTTGTTACAGCCATGCTGAATTTCTTCTAGTTTCCCAAACAATCCATTGTGTCTGATTTCTTTATGCTCTTTCTCAGGGTATTTTCTCTTCTAAGAACTTGTTTTTGCTTCCATTAATACTACAATTAACTGCTTCTGGTTCTTGAAAACTAGCTTGGGATGGGCTCGATGGCTCAACCTGTAATCCCAGCACTTTGGGAGACTGAGGCGAGGGGACTGCCTGAGCCCAGGGTTCAAGTCCAGCATGGGCAACATGATGAGACCTCATCTCTACAATAAATCACAAAAATTAGCCGGCACGGTGGTGTGTGTCTGTAGTTCCAGCTACTTGGAGGGCTGAGGCAGAAGGATCACCGGAGCCTAGCAGGTCAACGCTGGGGTGGCCATGAGCGTGCCATTGCACTCCAGTCTGGGCGAGTGAGACTCCAATTAAAAAATAAAAATAAAAAAAGAAAGAAAGAAGAGAAAAAAAAACTAAGTTTGAATATTGCCTCTTTTAGGAAGCCCTCCTGAAGACCCCCTACCACAGTTCAGTGCACTGTATGCTGTGCATTGTATTTATGTCTTCCCTAACAAGACAGTAAGCTACTTGAGAGCAAGGACATATCTCATCTGACTTTGTGGCCCTAGCAGCAAACACTGTAACTAGCACATAATGATCATCCAATAAAAAGCTGCTGAATGAATGAATAATGTTTATGGAATAACTGTCTGAACTATTCCAGTCAGGTTTCCCATGTCACGTTGTGGTAGTGACTGGACACAAATCTTCTATCCAATACCTTCTCCGGGTAGAAGAGCTGTTTCATCCTCTCACCCACCTGTTAGATACTGTCAATAACTGCACTGAGTCATCCCAGTTGAAAAAAATCCTGTAATTTCCCTAGGAAAGAAGAGCACCCTATGAAAGGTTTATATTTTTGGTTGGTTCCTGAGAGTGTGAGCGAGGGTGATAAGAAACAAAATTGCCACTAAAAAAAAAAAAAGTGCAATGTAATTTCACTTCGAACTTACATCATAGATGACCAGTGTTTTTGGCATCTCCATCCCACTTCCCCAGTGAACAAAAATAATTAAGAAAAGTTTGGGGTCTTTTTTTTTTTTTCAGTCTCACTCTGTGACCCAGGATGGAGTGCAGTGGCAAAATCACCATTCACCACAGTCTTGACCTCCTAGGCTCAGGCAGTCCTTCCACCTCAACCTCACAAGTAAGTGGGACTGCAGGTACGTGCCACCATGCCCGGCTAATTTTTAAAATATTATCAGAGATAAGGTCTTGCTATGTTGCCTGGGTTGGTCTCTAACTCCTGGCCTTGAGCCATCAGCTTCCCAAAGTGCTAGGATTACGGGTGTGAGCCACCATACCTGGCCAAGAAAAGATAGTTAGCCAACTCTTATATTTAGAAAGTCTCTGTCCCATTGTCTGAAGCTGGTCCTTATTTCAAATACTTGTCCAAATATGTTCTAATTTTTAATTTAAAAATTATATTGCCATTTATTCATGGATCCATCTAACAAATATTTACTGGTGACACACAATGTGACTGTTTCAAGCATAAGGATGCAACAGTGATGTGAACAAAGATCATCTCTCCTGGACCATGCATTTGAATAGGGGAGAGGAGTATACACAGTATCTGTGTTCAGCAACTATTTCCTTCAGCAAACGTTTATTAAGTGCTCCTGTGGACTCAATGCCGAATAGCAGTGATACAGCAGTGCCCTGGGGAGGCTGCTCTCTAGAGGAAAAAAGTAACCAAATCATCACCCAAATAGATAATGAATTTGGACAACTATTACAGTGAAGGGAAAAGATCAGAGGGGATCCAAATCTAGACGAGGTAGAGGTGGCCAAAGAAAACTTCCCTTGGAACTGACTTTCTAATTGTGTCTGGAAGGATTATGACTAGTAAGATGGAGGGTTAGATACCCATTCCTGATAGAGCTGCTAACATAAGCCAAGGGATACTAACATGTTTTGAGAGCTAAAAGAAGCCCAAGGTTGCTAGAGAACCAGGAGAGAAGGAGAAAGTAGCAGGAAACGTGGTCAGGGACCAGATTATGGTAGGGTTTATAGGTCATTTAAGGAATCTTCAATTGTATTAGGGAATAACTAATTACAGAAGACTGAATGAGACTGTTGGTAAAAATTAAAATTCATGAACTTCAAATTTGCTAGTCTCTAATTCTTTTGGTTTACATTCTGATTTAAGTAATTGAGGTTTTACCTTTTACCTACTTGTATTACAATTTTTACTAAATTCCAACAATTTTTACTAAAAAGAATTCTTAGATTTAGTAGAAAAATTTGGAAACTGAAGCTATTTAAAAACTAAACATAGCCAGGTTCGGTGGCTCAGCCTGTAATCCCGCGCCTTTGGGAGGCTGAGGTGAGTGGATTGCCTGAGCCCGCGGGTTCGAGACCCGCCTGGGCAGCGAGACCTCATCTCTACAATAAATCAAAAAATCAGCCGGGTGTGGTAGCGCGCGCCTGTAGTTCCAGCTACTTGGAAGGCTGAGGCGGAAGGATCGCTGGAGCCCAGCAGGTCGAGGCTGCTGCGGCCGGGAGCGGTCACTGCACTCTAGTCTGGGTGACAGAGTGAGACTCCAACTCAAAAAAAACCAAAGACCAAAAACCAAAAAACTAAACATCAGTTGACTATATTTGAGAATCTTAATATGAGAGTAAATATTTTTATTTATTTGTCAGGTTTTCAGCTGGCATGCTAGTTTTCTGATTCTATTTCTGGTATATCTTAGCAAAAACATTCTAATTTTCATGCATAAAAGATGAAAAATTTTTTTGCAAGTTATCAAGTATGGACGGTACTCTTTACTATCATTCAGATGCCATCTAGTGGATAAAAACTGAAATGCAGTTTCATATAGTTTAAGAAAGATGAGATTCTCAAATTCCATTAGTAGGAAATCATTAAAGAATTTGAGTCGCATTGGTCGAAGATTAATTTTGCTCATATTTTTGAAGCTATTACTCGCACTAAGTGGGAATTTTGATATGAGTTTTGATGGCGAGAGCTGGCCAGTGCTCTAGTAGATTTGGTAGACTTTGAATCCTGCTCAAATCTCTGCCAAGCTAAATGACCTGATTTAGTTTTGTTCTTTAAAGAGTTTTCAAAGTGCAAAAAGCAGGGTGGGACAGGAATCAGATTAATAATGGACTTCTCAGTGGCAAAAGTAGATAGAGTAAACCAGAGAAGAATATCTTCAATGTTCTGAAGGGGGATTTTCTTTGTGTAGAGTTCTTAGCTGTGCCAAACTCTCCTTCAGATGTGAGCAAAATAAAAGCACTTTCAGAAATGCATGAGTGTAAAAGTTAAGCTCATATGAGTTCTCTCTGAAATAGTCACTAATTAAAATGTCATCTTTATCATACACTAAGCTGTCGTATGTTTCTGTTTATGGAAAATAGGTATGTGCGTGTGTGTGTTCAAAAAAAATTTAGTAGAATATGTCCCTCACCATTATTGGTTTATTTTTCCTAAAATTTTCGGAATATTTTGTTTGTTTATTTCTTCTGCAAGCTATAGGTCAGCTTGTCTATTTAAAATATCTAATTATATTTTGTTATATTCTTTTACATACTCAAAAAAGCATAACCACCAACAGGCAAAGTATTTTCTAGAATGGAGCTTATGTGTCAACTTACTGTTGGCTTCAGTTTTGTTTTTGTTTTTTGCTATGTTAAATTGTCTTTTTACTTCCATTATGTCTTCTGTTTGTTGTTTGTGATTGATTTTTGTACACTAATTTAGTACCCATCCACCCACATGTTCTCATATTGTTCTCAATACTTTTATAATTAAGTTTCTTGGGTTTTCCAGATATACAATTATCTGCAAATAGAGATTATTGCACCTCTCTTCCAAGGTTTATAACTCTTATGTCTTTCTCTTGTCTAATTGAATTGGCGAAACCAGAACTATGTAATGTCTTTAGCGTTTCCTCATTGAGCAAAATGCTGACTTTTGGAAAATATCCATCTCCTTTTTTATTGAGATTTAAAAAAAAAATCAAGTATGGATATTGAGATGTATTGAATGCCCTTTTAGCATATTTGGAGAAAATCATACATCTCATGCATCCTTTTTTTTTCTCTTTGAATCATTTTTATCAAGCAGAGATCAGTTGCAGAAAACAGAAAGGGATTTAATACTAAAAACCAAGAGAAAGAAAACAAAACATCATTACTGTATCTCTCATTTAATGTTTACACTGTCAGCCGGTGTACAAAACCAAACCATTTATACTAAATCAAAAACCTTTCTCCCATTTTTCTCTCTTTTGATTCTAGCAGGTACTTCCCTCAGAGTGATCTATAACACCCCCTGAGCAGTCTCTCAACATGACCTGCATCCATGCCCAAATCAGGGTGGGATATTCACTTCCTTGTATTTCTCTCTTCTGGACAACCTGGTTTGGTAGGTGCAGTCTCTCCTTGATAAAAGCCCAATGCTTTTTGATTTCCCTTCCAATGTAAGTGTTTGTTCAAAATTATACCCATCACCAGACATTTTTTTTTGCTATATTTTATAGGCACCAGTTATATTAAACTGGCAGTAACAGTTGGGATTATTTTAGCCTATGTATAATAAAAATCCCAAAAACGGTGGTTTAAAAAATAGTTGATTGTTTTTCTCATATACTGTACAAAGCATTTCATAGGTAGCCAGTGCAGTTCAAATTAATGCATAATAATTGTGAAAAATTCCCAACATTACTGAAGTCCCAACCACTTATTGGTGTTTTGTCATTTTCTTGAGGTACGGTTTCATCTACATTTATATATAGGGAGTTTTTTTTAAATTTAAAATACTCAAGCAAGAGTAAATAATTAAAAAGCTATTTTGTACCTATGGACTAGAAATTTCTGGGGATTTTCCTGTAAATCCAAGGAAATATATATATGATATACTCTGTAAGTTTAATTTTCTAACTATACACTGAAATACCTTACAACTTTTCTAAAATTAATTTTTGAATGATAGGTTTATGTTCATCATATGAGTTGGAATTCTTGGATGAGTTGAAAAATGCTCTATGGAGACTAAGTGGTATAGTCGTGAAACTATCATCTATGTTGAATATTTTTTATTTTCCTGAAGCTGGTCTGAGGGAAGGTAGCCCTTAGTACTATCAGCAAAAGAATAATCAATGTCCATTAAAATACAACTGATTGTCTGTTTTCTACTGATCTCTAAGAAATAATTATTTTTCAAAAGAAGAAAAATAGACTTGGAGGTTTTGTGTTTAAGAAAATAAGTAGTAACTCTTTTTTTAGAAATTATTTTGGCTTATAATTCTTAAAAGAATAATAATAGCAAAAGTGATGCAAAATCTTCAGTGTGAGATTATGATTAAACTACATTTTACAAAAATATGGTGTAAGGTGGCAATAATCCCATTCAACATTCTGGATTAGGTCCCTTCAGGAGAGACTGATAATTTATACAGTCAAACTTTAAAATTTACAGGTAAAGGCAGTTCAATACTGCCACTGAGAAGTACATCTTGGAACATATGCAAATTCCAGGCCACAGTTTTGAAGGTCTGAAGTATTAAGTTGGTTTGATGAATTAGTCAGTTAAGGCAGATTCAGGTTTGATAATTAGTTCTGCTATATCCTAGCTATATTATCTTAAAAGTTTATTAACTAAGACTCTCAAACCTCATTTATTTATTTGCTCCAAAAGGAAATTATGAGTGTTAATAAGACTGTTTGGCATGCAATAGACAATCAAAAGTAGAGGTTATTGTTGCTATTTTTAAATGCATATTTACATTTTTTCTTTTATCTAAACCTGTCCTCAAACTGTCTTAATAACTACATTTCAGGTAAAGAGTCATTGTTGTTGTTGCAGCTGTTGTAGTTATTGCTGCTGAACAACCCATCTTTTAGGCCCATCCTGGAGAACTATAGTCTGTTAGAGAGTATCTGGTTCAGGAACTCTAACTTTACCTAGGAACTATAAAATAAAAGTCAAATGACCGGGAACTCTTTACATAACTTTTCCTTTCTAGTATCCAGAAATATAGTTTTACTTTAAACAATAGAACATTTTACATGGAAATAGTGGAAGGTTGATAGAAAGACTTCAATTGTTTTTATTTGAGTGAGAAAACTGTGGAGAGAGTTATCATTCCATATGTAAGTAATATTGGTTAACTAGTGTTGTGATTTTAGCAGTCAGTATAAAACAATTTATTCTTGCCCCGTCAACTTATTCTAGTAAATCTTTTTTTTTATTCTAGTAAATTCTATAGGGCACTGTAAAAGCATATTATTCTGTGACCTTGGGATGGATCATAACTATTTCATCATCTGTTCAATCAACAATAGTGATTCTTATGTGAAACATTTGAAAATCACTAGTTGCAACATTGTGCAACAAGTTCATTAACTGGGGTGACCTCATTTGGTTATAATTGGAAAATAACATTTTTTTTCCTCCTACTGCTGGTACTTTAATCTGCTGGATATCGTTTCCCTGCCTCTAGATAATATCTTCCGGTCACATTGAGTACTACTCATTTTCAGTATTAAAAAATCAGTGTTGCCTAAATTACAACTATCATATCATGTCCAATTTAAAGCTTTTCTTTATTTCTGACCCAGAATCAGTAACCAGCAGTAGAGAGAGGAGACAGAGTCACTTCTTTTACTCTCCTTGACTATCTCCTTTCTGCACTGTTACTGGATCAAGGCAGGTTTGAGAAGCCAATGAAAAGTCAGGAATTGTTGACAGTAAATATAGAGTTGTTGTTGTTGTTATTTCAAAAAAATTGGCAATAAAAAACAGAAACTGAATGCTGTGACTTGCCTCACATGTTGGTCATGAGACAATATTCAATTATCTGATACACTAAAGAGATGTGTCTAAATAAAATGGTTTTTAAATGTTGAAATTAAGTGGATAGGCAAAGGCATACCAGAAACAAATGCAAATAAAAAGGGATAATTAGATAATAATTTTAATATAAAATTCAATTCAGGGCAAACATCATTAAGCAAGAAGGGTACTTTACAATAACAAGTGTAATCCACAATGAAGATCTAAATTGTACATTCTACATCCTAAATAACACAGCATGAACATTCATAAGAAGGATTATAGGAGATACAAAGAGAAAAGGTAGAAATATAAGTAATAGGAGACGATGACAGATCAAGAATTCAAAAAATTAAGTAAGGATTGGTAGAGAATACAATGATGTAGAGTAAAACTGACTACAAAATAAACTATTTTCAAAAGTATTTTAGTAGCTGGGCTCTGTGGCTCAGCCTGTAATCCTGTGCCTTTGGGAGGCTGAGGTGAGTGGATTGCCTGAGCCCGTGGGTTCGAGACCCGCCTGGGAAGCAAGACCTCATCTCTACAATAAATCAAAAAATAAGCCGGGTGTGGTAGCGCATGCCTGTAATTCCGGCTACACGGAAGGCTGAGGCGGAAGGATCGCTGGAGCCCAGCAGGCAGGTCGAGGCTGCGGTCTGGGCGACAGAGTGAGACTCCAACTCAAAAAAAAAAAAAGTATTTTAGTAATGTGTAGACTTAGAAGAAAAAATAAGCTTACACCCAAAAGAGAACTAAGAAACATAAGAACAGCAAAAAAGACAGGTTGGTATGAAAGGCATTGCTAGCAGTTAACCCATTCATCCTCATAACAACCCAGATAAAGTACATTTTCAGGATGCTTTGCAACTAGGGTGGCTTAGTTATAATTAATGTTATATAAGTGGAAGGTATTGGACAGGACTCTTAGGAAAGCATTTTTAAATGTGACAGAGTAGCTGTCATGCCTTGTTTGCTCTTTGCCTTTGTAGTAGATGCTGTGGGTGTTCTGCTGAGTCCACCCACCCACACTGACAGCCTCCATCTGTGTCTGGGCCTCTCTGCTTCTTGACCTAACAGCTTTCTCTGGGCACTTGTTGTTGTGTGGGGAAGCCTCTAAATGCTGATATTTAATGACTCCACAGCAACCTTCAACCAGTGAAGTTTGGGATTTGGTAGATAGATAATTCAGCTTTCCCATCCTTTAGTGGGGCAATTCTGAGGAATGCCCTGTAAGGTTCCTCAGAAGGTCCCCAGCTGGATGAGCCCCAGTTGCCTAAGCAGTAACCACTAAAGCACTCTTTATTGACTTTTTAACCTCATCTGTCTCACTTTCTCCACTCTCACTTGGCTTCCTGAGGTCACCACCCAAATAATCTCATGGTCTGATTTCAGGGTAACTCAAACCATGACAGCCTCTTTCCTTCTTCCTGTCTAGAATGTAAGTGTGAGGATTGGATAGAAAGAGATAACATGATCTCTATTTGCAGATAATCTATTGTGTAAATGGAAACCCCAAAGGAATTATCCTAAAAATATTACCAACATTAAGAGAATTTATTAAAGTAGTAATATTAAAAATTGTCTTCATATATTTAAATAATAATAAGCTAGAATATATAATGGAAGGGAAAATCCCACTTAAGTTGCAAGAAAAACGATTTTTTTTTTTGAGTTGGAGTCTCACTCTGTCACTCAGACTGGAGTGCAGTGA
This sequence comes from Carlito syrichta, assembly GCF_000164805.1. Lineage (NCBI taxonomy): Eukaryota > Metazoa > Chordata > Mammalia > Primates > Tarsiidae > Carlito > Carlito syrichta. The sequence goes on along the minus strand of NW_007253568.1, from coordinate 649,551 downwards.
CCGCTTCCAGCCACCGCAGCCCCACAGCCTCGACCTGCTGGGCTCCGGCGATCCTTCTGCCTCAGCCTTCCGAGTAGCCGGAACTACAGGCGTGCATTACCACACCCGGCTGATTTTTTGATTTATTGTAGAGATGACGTCTCGCTGCCCAGACGGGTCTTGAACCTGCGGGCTCAGTCAATCCACTCACCTCAGCCTCCCAAAGGCGCGGGATTACAGGCTGAGCCACTGAGCCCGATGAAAAATGATTTTTAAAACTTAAAAGAAAATATTTACTTTTCAAAAGTGCTAAAGTAGACTTGAATAAATGTAAAGATATACCTTGTTCATGGATAGAGCAACTCTGCCTCACACATATGTTACATCCTTCCAAGTTAACAAAGAAATTTAATGTGATTTCTAATAAAAATCTCATGTTTTTCCTCCAAAACAGACTACTGATTCTAAAGTTTTTATGGAAAATGAGCAAGCAGGGAAAGGTAGAATCCGAGAAAGAAGAACAATGAGAGGAACTAGTTCTATAAGCTATTAAAACATTTCATAAAGTCCCTATAATTAAAAAACTGTATATTCATTAATACATAGGTAGACACAGAAAAATGATATGATAGAATAGAAAATTCAGAAATAGAACAATATACATGAAGAGTTAAGTGACACCGAAAATCACTAGTGAACATATACTTTAAAAAATAAATGATGTTGGAAAGACTAACATCCTAATCATATCACAATAGATAGGCATTTGGGTAAAAGCAATAGAAAAAAAAGTAATAGACATTTTTATCCATGTCTCATACTAAATATCAGAATGAAATCCAAATAATCCAGATATCTAAAGGTGAAAGGTAAAACCATACAAGAAAATAAGAATTCATTTCATTATAAATCTGGAGTGAGAAAAGTCTTTTTAGAGATGATTACAAATCCAAAAGCAGCAAAGAAAATAATAAAAGATTGACAAATATCACTACATAAAAATAGAAAGACATTTTTCAAAGAAAAAAGTGGGAAAAAATCACAAAAGAAATTAAAAACCTGAAAGAAAATACTTGCGATTTATATCACAAAAGCATATCACAATTTGCTAATTGACAAAGAGCTCTTAAAAACTAAAAGATACCAAATATCAATGAAGGAAATATGTAAACAGACAGTTTAAACAAAAAAGAAGAAGAAATAAAATGCCCTTAAACTTATTTTAAAAAATAAAACCTTACCTTCACTCAAAATTAGAGAATGACATACAGGTACACCTTGAAAATAGTGTGGATTCAGTTCCAGACCAGCACAATACAGCAAATATTGCCGTAAAGCAAACCATACAAATTTAGGGTTTTCCCAGTGCTTATAAAGATTCTATTTACACTACACTATAGTCTATTAAGTGTGTGATATAGCATTATGTTTAAAAAAGCAATGTATATAACTTAATTTAAAAATACTTTATTGCAGCCGGGCTCTGTGGCTCAGCCTGTAATTTCGCGCCTTTGGGAGGCTGAGGTGAGTGGATTGCCTGAGCCCGCGGGTTCGAGATCCGCCTGGGCAACTTGGTGAGACCTCATCTCTACAATAAATCAAAACAAATAAAATAAAATAAAATAAAAATAAAAAATAAAAATACTTTATTGCTAAAAATGCTAGCGATCATCTGAGCCTTTGGCAAGTCATCATCTTTTTGCTGGTGGAGGGTCTGGCCTCCATGTTGATGGTTGCTGACTGATCAGGGTGCTGGTTGGTGAATATTGGGGTGGCTGTGGCAGTTTCTTAACATAATACAACAATGAAGTTTGCCACATCAATTGACTCTTCCTTTCACGAGAGATTTCTCTATAGCATGTAATGCTGTTTGATAGCATTTTATTCATGGCAACACTTCTTTCAAAATTAGAAACAGAAGAATGGCTGGTTGGTGGAACAATTAGAACACACACAATACTTATGGATTTAATTCAAATTCACAGTCTTACATGGGGCACAGTTCATGGCGCCCCAAAACAATTACTAATGCAACAGTAGCATCAGTGACCATTGATCACAGATGTCCGAAATAGATATAATACTAAAAAACTTAGAAATATTGTGACAGTTACCAGAATGTGACATGAAGACATGTAGTAAACACACACTGTTGGAAAAACGATGTCAACAAAATTGTTTGATGCAGAGTTGCCACAAACCTTCAATTTGTAAAAATGCAATATTTGGAAAGCACAAGAAAGTGAAGCACAATTTTAAAAGATATGCCTGTATTAAAATTACTGGGAGGTACCATTTGCCACCTCAAAAATCCAAAAGCTTAAATACTGTGACAGTAAGCAATAAAGAAACACACCCCCTCAAACATTTTAGAGTGAGTGCAATATAGTCCAACTCTTATGAAGAAGAGTTTAGTAATATCCAGCTAGGTTTCATTTACATTTATCCTTTGACCCAGCAATTCCACTGAAGGTACATTTACCCAAATATGAAATACTCGTGAATCATTACTTGTAACAGAAAAGACTGGAAATAACTCAAACACCTATCAATAGATGACTAGTGTAATAAAATAATGGAGTATTATGCATTTATTGTAAAAAAAAAAAATGAAGAACATTTCTGTGAACTGATATGAAGTGAGTTCCACGATATATTAAGTGAAATTTTAAGGTTTAGAATATTCTATATATAAGTGTGTGTACATGCACATGTGTATGTGTGTGTGTGTGTGTGTGTGTGTGTGTGTGTGTGTGTGTGTGTGTGTGCAGAGAATTTTGTCCTCCAAAGAGATAGGTGAATTCCTAACCCTGGAACTTATGAGTGTGACCTTATTTGGAAATGGAATCTTTGCAGATTAGATCAAGTTAAAGTTAGGTCATACTGGATTAAGTAGGTCTAATCCAATGACTGGTGTCCTTCCCTATAAGAAGAAGGAAATTTGGACACAGAGACACAGATATGTATCATGCAAAGGTGGAGGCAGAACTTGGAGTAATCCTTCCAAGGTGTGGAAGTTCTAGTCTTTAATAGGGGCATGGACTCTTTGTGACAGAGGTATTCTTTTTGCAAAAATAAGTAAATATACAAATAAATTCTTATTTTTTCTTACAAAAACACTTAGCATATTATATTAGTTCCCTAAGGCTGCCATAATAAAGTACCATAAATTGGGTAGTTTATAATAGCAGAAACTTATTCTTTCACAGTTTAGGAGGCCAGAAGTCCAAAACCAAGGTGTTGGCAGGTTTGGTTTCTTTTTGGAGGTTTAGAAGGAAAAATATGTTCTATGCTTTTCTGTTAGCTTTTGATGGTTGCCAGCAATCTTGATATATCAAGATTGCTCTCAACCTCCAAAAAGAAAGCAAACATATCAACACCTTGGTTTTGGACTTCTGGCCTCCTAAACTGTGAAAGAATAAGTTTCTGCTATCATAAACTACCCAATTTATGGTACTTTATTATGGCAGCCTTAGGGAACTAATATAATATGCTAAGTGTTTTTGTAAGAAAAAATAAGAATTTATTTGTATATTTACTTATTTTTGCAAAAAGAAACAAAAAAGAACAAATCAGAAATTAATTAACAAAAATGATTACCATAGAGGATTATTTGAAATAGTGTGAAGATAAATTTGGTGCCTAGACTTCTTTAAATATACCTTGTCATATAGTTTTGATGTTATATATATTATGCATATATTACCTTTTTCTTTTCCTTTTCTTTTTTTTTGAGTTGGAGTCTCACTCTTGTCACCCAGGCTGGAGTGCAGTGGCACACTCACAGCTACCGCAAGCTCGACCTGCTGAGCTTCGGCATTCCTTCTGCCTCAGCCTTCCAAGTTACTGGAACTACAGATGCATGCCACCATGCGGGCTAGTTTTTGTGATTTATTGTAGAGACGAGGTCTGTCTCACCAAGTTGCCCATGTTTGTCTCGAACCTCTGGGCTCAGGCAATCCTCTCGCTTTGGCCTCCCAAAGTGCTGGGATTACAGGCTGAACCACCGCACCTGGCCTGTTTTACATATTTTTTAAAAGAAAACAAAACAAAAAAGGAAACATTGAAATTGAACACAAACATAGCCAAAAGAACTGAACTATATGTCAAATTGATTCCATAACTACACAGAGAAAAGGGTGATTTTAGAAAACTTTTGAAGACAATACTCTGACTGAATATTCCGTACTGGCTATATTCTAAAGATGAAAAGAACTGCAAAATGATCTTAAATTTCACCCAACAGGTTTATTGTTTATGGTAATATTAAAATCATAATTGGAAAGACATGATTTTGGCAAGATAAAGTGAATAAGTAAATATGTTGATATTCTAAGGAACCAAGATTTTCAGTGTAAGGGAAAAGAAATGCAAATAAAAGAAGTTAAGGAGAGACAAACTTGTGATGTCAAATTAAAATTGATACATAATGAAAAGAATGAAACTGTACAATGAAAATGAGAAGGACTGGAAGTGGGGACACAGGCAGCTGCCTCATCTGCATGTCTCAAAGGCCTGCTCTGGTTTTCTGCTTATGAGATTCTTAATTGTTTATTGGAGTTTTCCATCCTAATACATCATTAAAAACCTTAAATACAATGACCATCTTACGTGTTGTTCCTATATTCTCTCATAGTATCCAGTCCAGTGCTTTCTATTACAGAGACCACTCAATTCAAACTGTTGGTTGTCTTATTTTCCCCAGAGGCTACAAGATCATTCTGTACTAACAAATACAGGAATTTGGACAGTGCTGTAGCAACAGGGTTTGGGTGAAAGGTAGATACATAAATTAGAGAGATTTTATCCTCTCAGCACACTCAAATGACCTATTTTCTCCTACTTCACATGGGAGGTGGGGAAGAAGAGCAGCCATCGTCCGCCTCCAGATCTACCAACCACTTTGTGTTGCAACCCACAGGACTCTGCCTATCCCCAACCTCTGTCACAAACAGTCCATGCCCCTATTAAAGACTAGAACTTCCACACTTCCACTTGTGCTGCCTTGAACTCTATCAGTCTTGTTTTCAAGAGTGCTTGGTGCTGGGCTCGGTGGCTCAGCCTGTAATCCCGTGCCTTGGGAGGCTGAGGTGAGTGGACTGCCTGAGCCCACGGGTTCAAGACCCACCTGGGCAACTTGGTGAGACATCTCTACAATAAATCAAAACGAGCCGAGCATGATCGCGTGCCTGTAGTTCCAGCTACTCGGAAGGATCACCGGAGCCCAGCAGGTCGAGGCTGTGGTGGCCGGGAGCGGCCACTACACTCCAGTCTGGGCGACAGAGTGAGACTCCAACTCAAAAAAAAAAAAAAAAAGAGTGCTTGGTTGTCTCTCTTTTTTGCAGCATCAAATTTTTGCTCTCCATTGGATCATTCCCAGTAGCATACAATCTCTCCTGGTAGTCCCACCTTGAGACACAAAGATGCTCCTCTGACCACACATTTTCTCCCCAGCTACCACCTCATTTCTTTGACCAATTGTACCACAAAACCCATCCAAATCATTTGAAAAGATACCACTTGTAGCACCTCACCTTCATTATCTCCTCAACCCACTCAGCCAGACTTTGGTCCTCACATCCCGTGGGCACCATTTTTGTCAGGGAGGTCATGGCCTCCCTATTGCCAAATGCAGCCATTATTTCTCTGATCCCATCTCACTCAGCCTCTGGGCAGTGAATCTCACTCTGGGCAGCAAAACATACAGCTAGTGGTCCCCTCCTTTTTGAAACTCCTTCTTCCACAGACTTTTGATTTTTCTTCCTTCTCACAGTCCTCTCCATCTCAGTCCCCTACTCTTCTTGTCTGTGGTCACCTACTTAGAGGGTCCTGTGCTTAGTTCTCAGACTTCAGTTTACATTCCACCTGGGATGCAATTCAGTTTTATTTTAAATGTCTTCTCTATGGAAACGAAGGCCAAATTCACATCTTTTTTTTTTTTGAGTTGGAGTCTCACTGTCACCCAGACTGGGGTGCAATGGCCGCTCTCGGCCACTGCAGCCTCGACCTGCTGGGGCTCCAGCGATCCTTCCACCTCAGCCTTCCAAGTAGCTGGAATTGCAGGCATGCGCTACCATGCCCGGTTATTATTATTATTATTATTTTTATTTATTGTAGAGATGAGGTCTCACCAGGTTGCCCAGGCGGGTCACGAACCTGCGGGCTCAGGCAATTCACACACCTCAGCCTCCAAAGGGGCGGGATTACAGGTTGAGCCACTGAGATCGGCCAAATTCACATCTTTAACTCCAGTCTCTCTCCTGGGTTCCAGAGGCATTTTTCCAACTGCCTGTTTAATATATCTGTCAGGATGGTCTTTAAAATCAGGACACTTAGGTGTGTATCCTAGTGTGGTCTTGGGTTCCTTCCCTGTGTGGTCTTATGTCCCTTAACTTGATCCATGAAATAGACATTATAGTATTACCCACATCACTAAGTTATTTGTGAGGGTGACATGCATGCAAAACACTAAAGAGTTGGCACAAAGTAATTGCTCATTAAATACCTATTTAATTGTTTTTCATTGATGAGTGTTCTTAGCTGATGTTTTCTTGTTTAAATTCCCTACTATAAATCATGAGAGAAGGAACCTTGTGTGTGTGACTAATTCAACAATAAATTCCTAAAGCCTAGAACAGTGCTTGGCACATAGTAGACATGAATGGTTTCCTTTAAAGAGGGAAAAAGTAGTACCCACAGAAACCAGTTCAACTGCCACAGGTTGCCTGGACTGGAAAAGTCATCTATGACTTTTTATTTTTCCCATCTTCCCCACAGAGTATCTTTGGAATCTCTCTTCTCATTGACCAAGTCTTAAGAATGCAGGTGTGCCGTTCCTGCCTCTAATATCTGGTTCTGTGGGCATACTGGGTTTTTCTTTCTTTGAAAATCTAAGTTTCACTGGCACTTAGTAGAAACCTAGAAAGCCTTTTCTATCACGTCAAGTATATGAATAATATATACATATTTATTAGGTATACTGAGTATGACACGACTAGAATTTAAGGAAGACAATGCAAGACAAAGTATTTTCTTAGCAGGTACGGAACTGGGTGGGCAGAGTAGACACACGCCAGAAAAGAGCTGCACCAGAGCTGAGCAGCGCCCCGGGCCGCGCTCCTCCCAGGCTCCGCCCGGCACCCCTCCCCTTCCTCACCCCAGCCCCACCTCGCCCGAGACCCCGCCCCGCACCCCG